>NW_016808004.1:4342262-4344222 GCF_001698545.2 Rhinopithecus bieti
AAAAAAAAAAAAAAAAAAAAAAAAAAAAAGAAAGAAAGAAAAGGTGACTAGAGGTTTAAAACAATGTATATTACTGTTTTAAAATAAGCTTACCTGGCCAGGCACGATGGTTCACACCTATAATCCCAGCACTTTGGGAGGCTGAAGAAGGAGGATTGCTTGAGCCCAGAAGTTCAAGGCTGCAGTGAGCTATAATTGTGCCACTGCGCTCCAGCCCAGGAGACAGACTGAGACCCTGTCTCTAAGAAAAATTCATAAATAAAATAAAGCATACCAAAATGTTTAAGTTGTATTTGCTATTTCTTGATACTCAATAAACAAAATTAGAAGTAGCCCAAGTCTCTCTCACCCCCCGAGATGCTCCAGCTGATTTGAACCATATCAAGTCTAGGATTTACTTAGATTTTTAAAATTGCAGGGAACTGATCTGCTTGGTTCACATTCAACTTGCAGTCCATGTTTAGCCATGGCAAAAACAAACTCGAGGGCAGATAACACTCGTTTGGCTTGGCAGAGCTTGCAGAGGAAGTCCTGTGGCTTCCTTCCACGTCCTAGCTTGCTGCAGATCCTCCTTCCGGTGCCCAGCACACAGTGGCTGCCGGCATGTCCCAGTGCCCCGCTGGCCCTGGGCTGGAGCTGTAACTGAGCAAGAAGCTGTGTCCTAAATAACTCTCAGAGCTACTGAGGCTGATTACAATTCTGTCACAACATAGTCTTTGATTTGCTTTCCACAGGTCAGAAGCTTGAGCTAATGTGTTTCAGGGACGCCCAGGTCAGCTTGTATTTAAAAAAGAGAATTTGGCCGGGCGCGGTGGCTCACTCCTGTAATCCCAGCATTTTGGGAGGGAGGCCGAGGCGGGCGGATCACAAGGTCAGGAAATCGAGACCATCCTGGCTAACACGGTGAAACCCCGTCTCTACTAAAAATACAAAAAATAGCCGGACGTGGCGGCGGGGGCCTGTAGTCCCAGCTACTCAGGAGGCTGAGGCAGGAGAATGGCCTGAACCTGGAAGGCGGAGCTTGCAGTGAGCCGAGATCGCACCACTGCACTCCAGCCTGAGTAACAGAGCGAGACTTGATCTCAAAAAAAGAATAATAAAATAAAATTAAAAGAGAATTTTATAATTTGAAAAAGAAGATAGAGCATCTGGAAACTGAAGTTCTTTCCTCCCATTCTTCATGTGTATCTTCTTGGAATATAACAGGAAAGGAAATAAAAATTTTAAAACTCTCAACAGTCTCAGCATTCCTCCTTCAGTCCTCATCCATACAGGACTATAGTTTGACCACACTGTAATTGTAGCATGATACAAATTTCTGTTCTGTCTTCTCTCCTGTAATAAATTCCAAAAAAGGAAACCTAGCTTTTTATGGGGTAGGAGTTACTTTTTATTCTAAAGGCAGTACAATATTACATAAAGTTTGAGGAAATTGAAAAAAAAATTATTCATAAGCTTGTCATCCTTAGTTAACAACTTTTTTTTAAAAAAAAAAACAAGGTGGCCAGGCGCGGTGGCTCAAGCCTGTAATCCCCGCACTTTGGGAGGCCGAGACGGGCGGATCACGAGGTCAGGAGATCGAGACCATCCTGGCTAATACGGTGAAACCCCGTCTCTACTAAAAAATACAAAAAACTAGCCGGGCGACGAGGCGGGCGCCTGTAGTCCCAGCTACTCGGGAGGCTGAGACAGGAGAATGGCGTGAACCCGGGAGGCGGAGCTTGCAGTGAGCTGAGAGCTGGCCACTGCACTCCAGCCTGGGCGGCAGAGCAAGACTCCGTCTCAAAAAAAAATAAAAAAATAAAAAAAAACAAGGTTTGGATCTATTGCCCAGGCTGAAGTGCAGTGGTGTGATCTTGGCTCACTGCAACCTCCACCTCCTGGCCTCAACTCATCCTCCCACTTCAACCTCCTGAGTAGCTGGGACTACAGGCCCCTGCCACCAGGCTCAGCTAATGTT
>NW_016808004.1:4346531-4371094 GCF_001698545.2 Rhinopithecus bieti
TTTTGGCAACTTGCTTTTAAATAATAATAATAAAAAAACTGGCATGCATATTTCTTCAGGTCAATAGTACAAATTTAAACTTATTCTTTTAAATAGGTTCATAATATTCTATGGTAAGGATGTGCTAAAATGTATTCAACTATTTACTATTTATGACTATAGTTGTACTATTTATAACTATGTTTATTCAAAAATAAAACATTCCAATTGTTTCCTGTTTTTTGCATCTACAAAACAATGCTGCAGTAAAACATCTGTCGACATATATCTTTTTACACTGGTGCTTGTATTCTGTAGGCTGAATTCTCCTAATGATACTTCCAAGATTAACGAACATATATCTTTGTAATTTTTATAGTACCAAATTACTTTCCAAAAAGGCAACAGGCCAGGCGAGGTAGCTCATGTCTGTAATCCCAGCACTTTGGGAGGCTGAGGCAGGCGGATCACTTGAGGTCAGGAGTTCAAGACCAGCCTGGCCAATGTGGTGAGACTCTGTCTCTACTAAAAATACAAAAATTACCTGAGCATGATGGTACATACCTGTGATCCCAGCTACTTGGGAGGCTGAGGCAGGAGAATGGCTTGAATCTGGGAGATGGAGTTTGCAGAGAGCAGAGATCACACCACTGTACCCCAGCCTGGGCAACACAGCGAGGCTCCAGCACACACACACAAAAGGTTACAGCAAGTCACATTACTACCAGCAGTGAATGGGAGTTTCATTTTCTCTGAATCTTTTTTTTTTTTTTTTTGAGATGGAGTCTCGCTCTGTCACCCAGGCTGGAGTGCAATGGTGTGATCTTGGCTCACTGCAACCTCTGCCTCCCAGGTTCAAGTGATTCTCCTACCTCAGTCTCTCTAGTAGCTGGGATTACAGGCACCCACCACCATGCCCGGCTAATTTTTGTATTTTTAGTAGATGGGGTTTCACTATGTTGGCCAGGCTGCTCTCGAACTCCTGATCTTGTGATCTGCCCACCTCGGCCTCCCAAAGTGCTAGGATTACAGGCGTGAGCCACCGTGTCTGGCCTTTTTGTTTTTGAGCCACAGTTCAAGTGATTCTCCTACCTCAGCCTCCTGAGTAGCTGGGATTACAGGTGCAAGCCACTAAGCCCAGCTAATTTTTTTGTATTTTAGTAGAAACAGGGGTTTCACCATGTTGTCCAGGCTGGTCTCAAACTCCTGACCTCAGGTGATCCACCTGCCTAAACCTCTCAAAGTGCTGGCTGTTTTTTTTCCCTGAATCTTTGCAAGTACTGGATTTTATTTCTCTTTTTAGTGTATGCCAATCTCACAAAAGAATATTACCATCTCATTATTGCCTGAATTTGCATTTCCTTGATGACTGGGATTGTGTTTCTTGGATTTCCTTTCATGAATTATCTGTACATATTATTTACCCATTTTTCTATTGGATTTTAATTTGTAGAAATTCTTAGTATGCTAACCATATTAACATTTATTGTAGGTATTATAACTTTTTTTTTTTTTTTTTTTTTTGAGACGGAGTCTCGCTCTGTCACCTAGGCTGGAGTGCAGTGGCGAGATCTCAGTTCACTTCAAGCTCCGCCTCCCGGGTTCACACCATTCTCCTGCCTCAGCCTCCTGAGCAGCTGGGACTACAGGCGCCTGCCACCACGCCCGGCTAATTTTTTTGTATTTTTAGTAGAGATGGGGTTTCACCATGTTAGCCAGGATGGTTTCGATCTCCTGACTTCGTGATCTGCCCGCCTCGGCCTCCCAAAGTGTTGGGATTACAGGGCGTGAGCCACCGCACCAGGCCACCTTTCTTTCTGTTCTATGCTTTGTTGTTTGACTTTATAGTATCTTTTGTCACAAAACTTTAAACATTTTAAGTAGTCAAATATGAATATCTTTGCTGCTTCCATAGCTTCTGGATTCCCTGATAAGCATGATGCATTTTATTTCTTTTGTGTTTTTTTTCATTTAAGATATAAGTGGCCAGGTGCAGTGGCTCACGCCTCTAATTCCAGCGCTTTGGGAGACTGAGGGCCAGAGGATCACTTCAGCCCAGGAATTCAAGATCAGCTTGGGCTCAAGTGAGACCTTGTCTCTAAAAAAAAAAAGCTGGGCCTTGTGGCTTGTACCTATAGTCCCAGGTACTCAGGAGGCTGAGGTGGGAGGGTTGCTGGAGTCCAGGAGTTTAAGGTTGCACTGAGTTATGGTCATATCATCACACTCCAGTCTGGATGACAGAGTGAGACCCTGTCTCAAAAAAAAAAAAAAAAAAAAAGTAAGACATAAATATTTTCCATTTGTTGCAATCCTCAAAAATTATAATTATTAATGGCTGCATAATATCCCATCTAGTAGATGACACATAAATTAGTTAAAAATAGTCTTCTCTTGTATATTTAGGTTGTTCTTTTTTTTTTTTTTTGAGATGGAGTCTGGCTCCGTCGCCCAGGCTGGAGTGCAGTGGTGTGATCTCGACTCACTGTACCCTCCACCTCACAGGTTCCAGTGATTCTCCTGCCTCAGCCTCCCAAGTAGCTGGGATTACAGGTGCGGGCCACCATGCCGAGCTAATTTTTTGTATTTTTGGTAGAGGCGGGGTTTCCACCGTGTTAGCCAGGATGGTCTCTATCCCCTAACCTTGTGATCTGCCTGCCCCGGCCTCCCAAAGTGCTGGGATTACAGGCATGAGCCACTGCACCTGGCCTATTTTTCATTTTCAATTGAAACATCTTTGTGCACATGCCTTTTTCTACTTATTCAATTAATTACTTTCAGTAATTTCCCAGGAGTAAGTCCCTGGGTTTTGTTCTTTTTTCTTTTTTTTTCTATATTTGTTCTTTTTGTTTTTGTTTTTTTTATTCTTTTCTTTTCTATATTTGTTCTTTTTTTTTTTTTTTTTTGGTCCCTGGGTTTTGAATAGACATGTAATTTAAAGACAGCAATTTAAAGAAATACCAGCCTAACATCAACAAGGATTTCATAGTTCAGTATAAAACGACACTTACAATAGACCTAGAGTTTCAAGGGTTGACCACATCAACCCCAAGTGTGCTTAAAACCCACTGCTGACTGGGCACAGTGGCTCATACCTGTAATACCAGCATTTTGAATGGCCAAGGTGGGCGAATTGCCTGAGGTCAGGAGTTCAAGACCAGCCTGGCCAACATGGCGAAATACCGTCTCTACTAAAAAACACAAAAATTAGGCCAGGTGCGGTGGCTCACACCTGTAATCCCAACACTTTGGGAGGCCAAGGCGGGTGGATCACCTGTCAGGAGTTTGAGACCAGCCTGGACAACATGGTGAAACCCCATCTCTACTAAAAATACAAAAATTAGCTGGGCGTGGTGCCAGGCGCCTGTAATCCCAGCTACTCAGGAGGCTGAGGCAGGAGAATTGCTTGAACCCGGGAGGCGGAGGTTGCAGTGCGCCAAGATTGTGCCATTGCATTTCAACCTGGATACAAGAGCGAGACTTCGTTTCAAACAAAAACAAACAAACAAAAACAAACAAACAAAACACAAAATTAGCCAGTATGGTGGTGGGCGCCTGTAATCCCAGCTACTCGGAGGCTAAGGCAGGGAGAATTGCTTGAACGCGGAAGGCGGAGGCTGCCGAGAGCAGAGATCATGCTACTGCACTCCAGCATGGGCAACAGGAGACTCATAAAGAAATAAAGAAAAGGAAGGAAGGAAGGAAGGAAGGGAGTGAGGGAGGGAAAGAAAGAAAAAAAAGAGAGAGAAAGAGAGAGACAGAGAGAAAGAAAGAGAGAGGAAGGAAGGGAGGGAGGGAAAGAACCCACTGCTGCCCCTGGCTCAGGGTAGAAAAGAAACTGACTTTTGGTGTCCCCTGCACTGAGCTTGCTCTTTCCCTTATCTCATTTAAGTGTTCTCCACCCACCCTCTTATCTCCTTTTTACAGCTGAGTAAGCAAGCTCAGCCTGAGTGGGTGGACCCAGGATTGCATCAGAACTGTGACTGTAACTCCAAAGCCCACAGTCCCTCCACTGCATCTGCAGGTGAAGTCGCATTTGTGGAGCTTGTTAGTTTACAAAAGTCCTTCCACAGACTTCCTGGCCTCCCGGGAGTTCCTCCTCTTTCTTCAAGACTCACATGAAATGCCTCCTTCTCCAAGCGGTTCTGTCTGTCTGCATGGTGATTCCTCTTTCTGTGACACCACTCACACCACTGATTTTCATGGGTCGTTTATGTGATAGTCTCCCTGACTGAACCCAGCTCCTCTTCCCACTTTGAATTCATCAGGAGAAGAGCTGGCGGTGCCTTTGCTAGCTAAGCATGGGAAGGAGCCACATGGTGAGTTCAGCATGAGGCAGGGTGGAGGTGGGACAGACCTGGTACAGTTGGCTGCAGCTGGTCACCAAGAGCCTTGCTCGCCATGCAAGTGGTTGGACTCTAGCCTATGTCAGTCGGGAGCTGACTGCGAGGCTCGAGTATGATCAGACCTGGTAAGTCATGGTAGTGTGCAGACTGATGACAATGTCCAGATAGCAAGGTGCCTAGAAGAGGCAGCTGGGATGGAAGAAAAGGATGTGTCTGGATCTCAGAGAAACATCAGGTTTTGAAACAATTTTTGGCCACTGTGGTGTCTGCAGCTATTCAGAACTGATTTCTCCCTCAAAAACTTTACAAGTCAGGGCTGGGTGCAGTGCCTCACGCCTGTAATCCCAGCACTTTGGGAGGCTGAGGCAAGCGGATCACCTGAGGTCGGGAGTTCGAGCCCAGCCTGACCAACATTGAGAAATCCTGTCTCTACTAAAAACACAAAAATTAGCCGGGCTTGGTGGCGCATGCCTGTAATCTCAGCTACTCAGGAGGCTGAGGCAGGAAAATCGTTTGAACCCGGGAGGCGGAGGTTGCAGTGAGCCGAGATCGCACCATTGCATTCCAACCTGGGCAACAAGAGTGAAACCCTGTCTCAAATTAAAAAAAAAAAAAAAAAAAAAAAAAAACTTTACAAGTCAGACTTTCTGGCACTGATGACCTCCCCAGGAGAAAATGCCTCTTGAAAAGGAGCTCATCTTTCTGCAGAAAAAGAGATAAGGAAACACAAGAAGTCCCTAGCATAGAATCCCAATTCCTCCCTCATAGATGTGAAACACCAGGATGCTGGAAAGCCACTATGGCCTCTGGCCATGCAGCAATTGTAGTTTTGTGTGTTGGCTGCTCCACTGTTGTCTGTCAGCCCCCAGGAGAGAAAGTGAGGCTCCTGGAAGGATGCTTCATCAGATGGAAGCAGCACTGGAAGTGCCCCAAGTCGAGGTGCATTGGACACAAAACTAAGTGAACATATTTTGGATTTGAAAAAAAAGAACTTGATAAGTCATGCCTGGGTGTGGTGGCACATGCCTGTAGTCCCAGCTGCTTGGGAAGCTGAGGCAGGAGGATGGCTTGAGCCCAGGAGTTAGAGGCTGCAGTGAGCCATGACAGCGCCTATAGATAACCATTACATTCCAGCCTGGACAATATGGTGAGACCCCCATCTCTCTCTCTCTCTCTCTCTCTCTTTTTTTTTTTTTTCTTTGAGACAGTCTTGCTTTGTCACCCAGGCTGGAGTTCACTGGCGCAGTCTGGGCTCACTGCAACCACCTGGGTTCAATCGCCTCCTGGGTTCCAGCAATTCTTCTGCCTCAGCCTCTGGAGTAGCTGGGGCTACAGGTTCGCACCACTAAACAGCTAATTTTTGTATTTTTAGTAGAGACAGGGTTTCACCATGTTGGCTAGGCTGGTCTCAAATTCCTGGCCTCAAGCAATCCGCCCACTTTGGCCTCCTAAAGTGTTGGGATTATAGGCGTGAGCCACCAGGCCTGGCTGAGACCCCCATCTCTCTCTTTTTTTTTTTTTGAGATGGAGTCTCGCTCTGCCGCCCAGGCTGCCATACAGTGGTGTGATCTTGGCTCACTGCAAGCTCCGCCTCCCAAGTTCATGCCATTCTCCTGCCTCAGCCTCCTGAGTAGCTGGGACTACAGGCGCCCGCCACCATGCCCGGCTAATTTTTTTGTATTTTAGTAGAGATGGGGTTTCACCGTGTTAGCCAGGATGGTATCGATCTCCTGACCTTGTGATCTGCCCGCCTCGGCCTCCCAAAGTGCTGGGATTACAGGCGTGGGCCACCGCGCCCAGCGAAGACCCCCATCTCTTAAAAAAAAAAAAAAAGAAGAAGGTAGACATTGTCAAAGCTATTTAGTGTGGTGAGTTATAGTCACTCCACTCCATAGGCTTTGATCTAATGATGTGAAAATGGAGGCAACTTTTTCACACTACTTGTATTTTTTATAAAATTATTCAGCATAACAAAACATTGTTCAATATAAAAGTACCTGATCTAGCCAAGTTTCCTGTGAAAACAACAGCACATACAGGCATATCGCTGCAGGGTAGGGCCAGACACTCCCTTCACTTCTAGCTGGGTGTCGCATTAGGGATGCTCCCTCCCTGTGGCTACCGAGGTGCTCCCTTCCTGTGGAGTGGATCCAGAACAAGAGCTCCCTCATCACGGGGAGGGCCAGAACCCTCAGCCAGAGACTCTCCACCTTCAAGGGTTAGGACAGCGGAGAGACTGCATGCTACTCCTGCTGTGGTGGGCGCAAATGCCACCATGCTCTGCAAGCTCAGGGCTCTTGCACTCTGGAGTGGGGAATGGCTTTCCAAGATTGATTTCCTTGGGGCTGTTGTCTTGCATAAGCTGCTCTGATGGGCTGCCTGCAAATTAGTAATCCCTAGTATGGCGGTCCCAGATATGACAAGTGCATCCCTTACTCTGATGTAGATTTTATGAATATGTAAGTAGGCAGTCCTAGTATATCGATAGTGATAAAAGATGTGTTGACCCTCACTGGGTCACAGGGCAGCCCCCATGTGTTGGAATTGATAATGTGCCCAGAACTGAGACCTAGGGTCATAATTCATATAACAACCTACTCTACATGCATAAATGAACAGGAAGAAAATCATAATTTCTCATAATCCCACGAACTAACAGTTTTTTGAGGTTACACACGTCTATGTATTCATGCATTTGTTGTGATTTTTTTTTGTTTGTTTGTTTTTTGTTTTTTTGAGACAGTTTTGCTCTTGTTGCCCAGGCTGGAGTGCAATGGCATGATCTCCGCTCACCACAACCTCTGGCTCCCAGCTTCAAGCGATTCTCCTGCCTCAGCCACCCGAGTAGCTGGGATTACGGGCATGTCCCCCACACCCAGCTAATTTTGTATTTTTAGTAGAGACGAGGTTTCTCTATGTTGGTCAGGCTGGTCTCAAACTCCTGACCTCAGGTGATTCGCCCATCTCAGCCTCCCAAAGTGCTGGTATTACAGGCATGAGCCACCGCGCCCAGTCTGTTTTAACTTTTTCAAAATATATATCTGCACACATAAAACATCACAACAGGCCGGGCGTGGTGGCTCACACCTGTGATCCCAGCACTATCTCAGTTCACTGCAACCTCCACCTTCCTGGTTCAAGCAATTCCCCTGCCTCAGCCTCCCGAGTAGCTGGGATTACAGGCACACTCCATCACGCCCAGCTAATTTTTTGTATTTTTTTTTTTAGCAGAGACGTGGTTTCACCACATTGGCCAGACTGGTCTCAAACTCCTGGCCTCAGGCAATCCTCCAGCCTCAGACTCCCAAAGTGCTGGGATTACAGGCGTGAACCACCACACCCGGCCAAAAATACAAGTATCTTAATCACAAGGAGTATTGCCAGGATTAAATAAAATAATGTCTATAAAGCGCTTAATACAGGTCCAGTAAATTAAGTATTTTTAAACATTTTTCTCCAAAATTTTAAATGGCTGTATAGCATTTCATTGTTCTGATATACTGGCATATGTATAAACAAACATACATTTACATACTATAAATGTGTTTAAATATTGTTATATATTACTTATATATGATATATCTGACATATGTATTGATATATTTATATACTGACATGTATTAATCAAGATTTCATATACATTATATGTTTTATATATACACACACACACAAACCAATTCCTTACCTTTAAACATTTAGGTTATTTGTCCTTTTTCTTTTCTTTTCTTTTTCTTTTTGAGACAGAGTCTCGCTCTGTCGCCCGGGCTGGAGTGCAGTGGCCAGATCTCAGCTCACTGCAAGCTCTGCCTCCCGGGTTCACGCCATTCTCCTGCCTCAGCCTCCAGAGTAGCTGGGACTACAGGCGCCCGCCACCTCGCCCGGCTAGTTTTTTTTTTTTTTTTTTTTTTTTGTATTTTAGTAGAGACGGGGTTTCACCGTGTTAGCCAGGATGGTCTCGATCTCCTGACCTCGTGATCTGCCCGTCTCGGCCTCCCAAAGTGCTGGGATTACAGGCTTGAGCCACCGCGCCTGGCCTGTCCTTTTTCAATATTATTAAAAAATCCAGACCAGGCACAGTGGCTCATACCTGTAATCTCAACACTTTGGGAGGCCAAGATAGGTGGATCACTTAAGGCCAGGAGTTTGAGGCCAGCCTGGACAACATAGGGAGACACCCCTCTCCACAAAATTAAAATTAAAAAAAATAGCTGGGTGTAGTGGTTTGTGCCTGTAGTCCCAGCTTCTTAAGAGGCCTAGGTGGGAAGATAGCTTGACCCCAGGAGCTCGAGGCTGCATTGAATGTGATCGCATCACTGTATCCCAGCCTGGGCAACACAACCAGAACACATCTCAAAATAAATAAATAAATAAATATCTTAAATATTTGTCCAGTTATATATTATATTTCATTTTATTATTTTTTTTAGATACAGGGTCTCAGTTGTGTAATCCAGACTGGAATGTAATGGTGCAATCATAGCTCATTGCAGCCTCCACCTCCTGGGCTCAAAGGATCTTCCCACCTTGGCCTCCCAAAGTGCTAAGATTACAGGTGTGAGCCACTGTGCCCAGCTTCATATTGTATTTTAAATACCAAAGTGTTGGCCAGGTGTGGTGGCTCACGCCTGTAATGTAATCCCAGCACTTTGGGAGGCCAAGGTGGGTGGATCACCTGAGCTCAGAAGTTTGAGACCAGCCTGGCCAACACGGTGAAACCCCATCTCTACTAAAAATACAAAACTTAGCCGGGCATTGTGGCATGTGCCTGTAATCCCAGCTACTCAGGAGGCTGAGGCAGGAGAATCACCTGAACCTGGGAGGTAGAGGTTGCAGTGGGCCGAGATTGCACCACTGTACTTCACCCTGGGCGACAGAGTGAGACATCGTCTCAAAAAACAAAACAAAACAAAAAACTAAAGTGTTAACCCAAATTGGAATCAGGAAAAACATAACTGATTATATTTACCCATTTCTAAATGTTTTCTAAAGGGAGTCATACAGCATGTGTGATTGTGAGACTCATTCATGTTGTTGCAGGCAGTTGTGCTTAGTTTGTTTTCATTGCTGTATAGTATTCCATGACCCCACTCGTTTCACCATCTCTTTTAGTTGCTTATAAAATTTTTAAAAATTGACATGTAGTTTTGCTGCACTGCCCAGGACAGATTCAAAGTCCTGGGCTCAAGTGATCCTCATGTCTCAGCCTTCCAAGTAGCTGGGACTACAGGTGCATGCCACCAGGCCCAGCAGTTGCTTCTGCGTTTAACTATGTGTTGCTAATATCCAGATTCTACCAAAAGTCCTAGACTTACATTGATGAGCTAAGGCCAACAAGAATAACTATTATTTCCTTTGGGTAATTTCTTTTGTGGAAATCCTAATAACATAACAAACACTAAAATTCTTGACTAAGTCAACATAAAAACTCTTAATTTTGGCGAGTGAAAGATTTTTTTCAGCTGAATGCAGTCCATAATCCCAGCAGTTTGGGAAGCCAAGGCAGGAGGATTTCTTGAATTCAGGAGTTCAGACTAGCCTGGGCAACATAGCAAGACTGCCCCCTATCAAAAAGAAAAAAAAAAAAAAATTACCCAGGCGTCGTGGTGCACACCTGTGTCCCAGCTACTCAGGTAGGTGAAGCAGGAAGATCTGGTCTTCCTGGGAGGTTGAGGCAGCAATGAGCTATGATCATGCCATTTGTACTCCAGCCTGGGTGACTCATAGAGACTGTCTCAAAAAAAAAAAGATTTTGTTTCCATTTTTCTCTCAAGAAACTTTAAAGACTGCCCCATGTGCCCCAATAAGAATAAAATCGTCAACTGAACATTTCAGGAAGGCTTTCTCTTCTGAAGAAGGTTACCTCTACCCTGCTGTTCTTTGCTACTCAATTTTGGTCACAAAACCCTGGAATGGGCCAGGCACGGTGGCTCATGCCTGTAATCCCAGCACTTTGGGAGCTGAGGCGGGAGGATTGTCTGAGGTCAGGAGTTCAAGACCATCCTGGCTAACACGGTAAAACCCCGTCTCTACTAAAAATGCAAAAAAATTAACCAGGCGTGGTGGTGTGCACCTGTAATCCCAGCTACTCAGGAGGCTGAGGCAGGGGAATTATTTGAATCAGGGAGATGGAGGTTGCAGTGAGCCGAGATCGTGCCACTGCACTCCGGCTTGGGGAACAGAGCCTGGGGCACAGAGCGAGAATCCGTTTAAAAAAAAAACAAAAAAACAAAAAAACTCTGGAATGAAAAACACCCTTGCAATCCCAGTCCAGTCTCTCATTTTGCAGAAGAGAAAGCAGACTCAGGGAGGCAGGGACTCTTCCAGGGCCACCCATGAACTGGAGGCAGAGACACTAAGTACCCAGCCGCCTTCCTAACTAGTGCAACTAGAGTCCTAAGGCCTGGCCATGGCCAGCCCTGCCTCCACCTGCTTGGCTTCCTCTCCTGGTCCTTATGATGACTGAGCAGAAAGCCCTGGGCGAGCCCAGGTGACTCAGAGCTGAGGGTTGGGAGGGTCAGGGTGGGGTTGTGGGTGGTGCAGGAGTGCCTGGTTATTCACAAGAGGGAGAAAGGCTCTCAGACCGGGAACCTGGGAAGACTTCATAGAGCAGCGCCAGTCAGCTTTGGACTCAGGCCAAGAGCAGTCTAGAAGCTGCACAGGAAGGATCTGAGGAGGCAACTGGTGGGAAGACAGGGCTGCAGAGGCTGAGCGGAGCAAGCCTGGGGCCTCCCCGCCAGTCATGGGGCTGTGGAGTTTTCATTCTGCAAAGCTACAGAGCCACTGAAGAGCTGGTTGGTTTGTTTTCTTTCTTATTTTGGTGGCCAAATGTATATAACAAAATTTGCCATTTAAATCATTTTTAGGTAGCAATTGAGTGACATTAATTACATTATTGTGCAACTATCACTGATAACTATTTCCAAAATTTTCCATCACCACAAACAGAAACTCCGTACCCATTAAGCAATGACTCCCACTCTCTATCCCTATGAATCTGTCCCCTTTTATTTTTTTAAGACAGGGTTGCCGGGTGCGGTGGCTCACGCCTGTAATCCCAGCACTTTGGGAGGCCGAGACTGGTGGATCATGAGGTCAGGAGTTCGAGACCATCCTGGCTAACACGGTGAAACCTCGTCTCTACTAAAAATACAAAAAATTAGCCAGGTGCGGTGGCGGGCACCTGTAGTCCCAGCTACGCGGGAGGCTGAGGCAGGAGAATGGCATGAACCCGGGAGGTGGAGCATGCAGTGAGCCGAGGCGGGTGGTTCATGAGGTCAGGAGATCCAGACCATCTCGGCTAACACGGTGAAACCTTGTCTACTAAAACTACAAAAAAAAAAAAAAAAAATTGGCTGGGCGTGGTGGCAGGCACGTGTAGTCCCAGCTACTCGGGAGGCTGAGGCAGGAGAATGGCATGAACCCGGGAGGCTGAGGTTGCAGTGAGCAGAGATCACGCCATTGCACTCCAGGCTGGGTGACAAGAGTGAAATTCCATCCCGAAGACAATAAAATAGGCTGGGCACAGTGGCTCACGCCTGTAATCCTAACACTTTGGGAGGCTGAGGCGGGCGGATTGCCTGATCTCAGGAGTTCGAGACCAGCCTGGGCAACATGGTGAACCCTGTCTCTACTAAAATACAAAAAAAAAAAAAATTAGCCGGGCGTGGCAGCGTGCACCTGTAGTCCCAGTTACTCGGGAGGCTGAAGTAGAAGAATTGCTTGAACATGGGAGACAGATGTTGTAATGAGCCGAGATTGTGCTACTGCACTCCAGCCTGGCAACAGAGTAAGACTCTGTCTCAAATAATAATAATAATAAATAAAATAAAATAAAAACAAAAACAAAAATTAGCTGGCCAGGCGTGGAGGCTCACATCTGTAATCCCAACACTTTGGGAGGCCAAGGCGGGTAGATCACCTGAGGTCAGGAGTTTGAGACTAGCCTGGCTAACATGGAGAAACCCTGTCTCTACTAAAAAATACAAAAATTGTCTGGGCGTGATGGCACACACCTGTAGTCCCAGGTACTTGGGAGGCTGATGCAGGAGAATCGCTTGGACCTGGGAGGTGCAAGTTGCAGTAAGCCGAGATCACACCACTGCACTGCAGCCTGGGTGACAGAGCGAGACTCCGTCAAAAAAAAAAAAAAAAAAAAATTAGCTAGGCATGGTGGCAGATGCCTGCAGTCCCAACTACTTGGGAGGCTGAGGCAGGAGAATTGCCTGAACCCAGAAGGCGGAGGTTGCAGTGAGCCGAGATCACGCCACTGCACTCCATCCAGCCTGGGTGACAGAGTGAGACCCTATCTCAAAAAAAAAAATATATATATATATGTATATATATGTATATATATATACACAGAGAGAGAGAGTACAATATTAAAGTATAAGAATAAAGCATAAAATATTTTATGTATTGCTAGTTTCATATAGACTACAAATGTCCTTGAATCAATTAATGCATTCCTTTTATAAAGATTTATATAATGCTATAAAATCCATGATTTATATGTACATGGCTTATCCTGGACTGGGACGGTCTGAGATATTTTGTACTTGGACTCTGCCAACTCATTTGTGTTTATTTCTCAGAAAGACAGTTCCAGAACACAGTCTGATTATCTGAAAGCCTGCTGGATAAAGTAAAATATTTAAAAGCAAACAATGTTTATAGTTGCCCTGATTCAGCACAATTTAGATTCTGTTTTGGCAAACAAAACTTAACAATGTTCTGCTACTTCTCAGCCACCGTCAATAGGGAGAGCTTCAAGCCCCTTGTCCAGATGACCATCCTTGCAAAGGCAGCCTCTGGAGACAGTGGCTGGCAGCCAGCGTGGACAGGCCTCTCAGGCTGCATCGTGCCTTTAGGTCGCTTTGGCACATTTGTTTGCAAAATCAAGGCTGACTTGTGTTGTTTTAATTTGAAGTGAAATGAAGGGATAAGAATTCAACTAGAGACTTAAAAAGGAAATAAATTCTGAGCATGAGCTACAACATGGGTGAACCTTGAGGATATCGTGCTAAGTGAATAAGCCAGTCACAAAAGGAAAACACTGTATGGTTCTATTTACATGAGGGCCCTAGAGTAGTCAAATTCATAAAGACAGAAGGTAGAATGATGGTTGCTGGGGGCTGGGGGAGGGAAAATGGGGAGTTAGTGTTTCATGGGGACAGAGTTTCAGTTGAGGAAGACAAAAAAGTTCTGAGATGGATGGTGGTGATGGTTGCCCAACAATGTGAATGTACTTAGTGCCACTGAACTCTTCACTTAAAGTGGTAAATTTTATGTTATATATATTTTACCACAATAAAACATTCAGATAGAGAATCCACTCCAAAGCTGCAGAAGGCCTTGGCTTGTAAAACAGAAATCTGCTTGCCAAGTATGGTGGTATATACTTGTAGTTCTAGCCACTTGGGAAGCTGAGATGGGAGAATCACTTAGACCCAAGAGTTCAAGGTTGCAGTGAGCTAGGATTGTGCCCCTGCACTCCAGCCTGGGCAACAGAGGGAGACCCTGTCTCTAAAACAACAACAACAAAAACAACCAGAAATCCGTTTAGTCTTCCTTTACTGAACACTGACCCTTTAAAAAAAATCAACTTAAAATGTAGTGAGGTGGGCAGGGCGCGGTGGTTCACGTCTGTAATCCTAGCACTTTGGGAGGCTGAGGCTGGGGGATCACTTGAGGTCATGAGTTTAAGACAAGCCTGGCCAACACGGTGAAACCCCTTCTCTACAAAACACAAAATTAGCTGGGCCTGGTGGTACATGCCTGTAGTCCCAGCTACTCGCGAGGCTGAGGCAGGAGAATTGCTTGAACCCAGGAGGCCGAGATTGCAGTGAGCTGAGATCATGCCACTGCACTCCAGCCTGGGCAACAAAGTAAGACTTCATCTCAAAAAAAAAAAAAAAAAAAAAAAAAGTGAGCTAAAAAAATAAAAAAAAAAAAAAAATCCTTCCAGATTAAAGTTCTAAGTCAGACTCAGTATCAGATGCGGTAGGTGCAGGGGGTCAGTATCCAGGGCCATCAGTCTGCCAAGTACACAGGGTAGCCAGGCTGATGATGGGCTCAGCCTACCTTTGTACACTTGTCCCTTTCAATTTAACAAATGGCTGTAAGCACCTACTCTAGGCAAGCACTGGGGAGACAGAAAAATATTTGTGACCCAGTCCTGTCCTAGGAGCAGCCATCCTGGTGGGGAAACCCCCATGTGTTTCTGTGGAACCTTTCAGCCTATTACAAAGGATACCTGATGAAGTGTGGGGGGGCTGTGCCAGGGCATCTCCTCCTGAGGGTGTGTGGGCCACTGCCTGCAAAGACCATGACCCAAGGATGTGAGGTTCACCTGGGAGTTGGCAGGAAGGGCAAGCACAAGAGTGGTCCAGGCATAGTATGTACAGGGCACAAAGGCAGGAAACTCCCGAAAACTCTGCACAGACCATGTGGCTGCAGGGAGAGGCAAACCTAGACCACAGAGGCCCGCGTGGCTTTAGCGTGTCCTGGCATCATAGGATACTCTGCTTGTATGGTAGGCTCTTGTCATTTGTGGGCTGAAGCAGTCTTAGCTTGGCCTGTTCTCTGGTGGCTCTGAAGGCCCAGGAGAGTGTCACTTGGTCATTCTACTAAGGCATAGAGCTGGGCTTTTCTTGGCTGAGAGCGAGAGAACTTTGTTGTTGTTATTGTTTGCTTACCTCACTACATGGCATTCTCCCGTGGGCAGTGTTTGTGTATCCATGTTTTGGCAAAGCTCTCTCTAAACACAGCCCTGGTAAAGTAAACTCCATAAGGCTGGGCACAGTGGCTCACACCTATCATCTCAGCGTTTTGGAAGGCCAAGGTGGGTGGATTGCTTGAAGCCAGGAGTTCGAGACCAGCCTGAGCAACATAGAGAGACACTGTCTTTACAAAAAATACAGAAATTAGTCGAGCGTAGTGGTTCACACCGGTGGTCCCAGCTACTGGGGAGGCTGAGGTGGGAGGATCACTTGAGCTTGGGAGGCGGAGGTTGCAGTGAGCCAAGATCATGCCACTGCACTCCAGTCTGGGCAACAGAGAGACCCTGTCTCAAAAAACAACAACGACAACAACTCCATAAGCCAGGGTCTTCATCCTGTGTGTTATCTGCAGTGACTGGAGCATGCCTGTCACATAGCAGGCTCTTAATAAATGTTTGCTGAGTGTACCTTTTTTTTTTTTTTTGCAACCCTATTAACTGAAGAATGAACTATTGAATAATTTGCCAGAGTTCTACTGCATTTGGTTCTGTATTCTTCTCTACTGGAGTGTAGCCTGTGGGCAGGGACAGTGTCTCTTTAGTAGGAGCCAGGAATTAAATGAATCCTGTTAAATTACCACGTTACTTATAAGCAAATGCAGGTTCAGGGGTGATGCAGAAACAAAGAATTTTTGCTAATGTGATTTGGGCTACATGTTTTTTACACTAATTTTCATACCAAAATTCAGGTAATATCTACTTTTTAATTCTAAATTTATTCAGTTATTTAGTTTATTTAATTATATAGTTTTTTTAAAGTTTCAACTAGTTAAAATTTCCTAGCTTTATTTTCTGATTTTGATTAGAATTTGTGTATTGATTATTCATACCTATTCAAACTGTGTATAAAACTGTATAAAACCACTTTTCACATGAAGAAATATGATGTCTATTTTAATGCCTCTTTTGTTTTTTGTATAATATAGGTACAGGGGGAATGGAACTAATAATTATTCAGCAGCCACTAAATACCAGGCTTGAGCTGGGCACTTTTACATATGCGATCTCATTTCATTTAAGCCTCACAAAGTCATGTGAAGATGATCTATGTTTTGGAGACAAGAAAACTGAGCTCACAGAGGTTGAAGGACTTGCTCCAAGATAAAGTTTTGAGTCAAACCCTATTCTGACTGTTTTCAAAATGTATGCTTTTTTGGTATTTCCAGAGCACTCGGTAATGGTTGTTGGACTGTAAGCAACAGAAATTGTATATTTAAGGTATGAGGACACTCTGGGCACAGTGGCTTCCACCTGTAGTCCCAGCTACTCAGGAGGCTGAGGCAGGAAGATTACCTGAGTCCAGGAGTTTGACGCTGTAGTGAGCCATGATCGAACCACTGCATTCTGGCCTGGGCAACAGAGCAAGATCCCATCTCTAAATAAATAAACAAAAATTTAAATATAAAGCAACTATTATCAATATGTTAAAGGTTACAACAGATATAATGAATGAAAAGATTAGTTATTGCTGGAGAGAAATGGAAACTTAAAAGTAGCCATGCTGGGCATAGTGGCTCACACCTCTAATCCCAGCACTTTGGGAGGCCAACACAGGAGGATCACTTGAGGCCAGGAGTTCACAACCAGCCTGGCCAACATGGTGAAACCCCATCTCTACTAACAATACAAAAATTAGCCAGGTGTGATGGCACGCACCTGTAATCCCAGCTACTTGGGAGGCTGAGGTAGGAGAATCACTTGAACCTGGGAGGTGGAGGTTGCAGTGAGCCAAGATTGCGCCACTGCACTCCAGCCTCGGCGACAGAGTGAGACTCCATCTCAAAAGAAAAAAGAAGAAAAAAAAAAAAGAAATACCTAAGACTGGGTATTTTATGAAGAAAAGAGGTTTAATTTCTCACAGTTCTGCAGGCTATACAAGCATGGCACCAGCATCTGCTCAGCTTCTGAGGAGGCCTCAGGGAGCTTTCACTCATGATGGAAGGTGAAGCAGGAGCAGGCACCTCATTACATGGTGAAAGTAGGAGAAAGAGAGTTGGGGGGGAAGGTGCCACACGCTTAAATAGCCAGTCTCATGATAACTCACTCACCATTGCAAGGACAGCACCAAGCCATGAGAGATCTGCCCCATGACCCAAACCCCTCCCAACAGGCCCCACCTCCAATATTAGGGATTACATTTGAACAAGAGATTTGAGTGGGGACAAATATCCAAACTATATATTGTATGCCCTTAGGGAATTACAAATTAAAACAAAAATGAGATACTATTACACATCTATTAGAATGGCCAAAACCTAAAACACTGACAATATCAAATGCTGACAAGGATGTTGAGCAACAGGAACTCAAATTCATTGCTCAGGGGAAGGGCAAATGGTACAGACACTTTGGAAGACAATTTGGCAGTTTCTTACAAAAATTAAATATACTTGGCCAGGTGTGGCGGCTCACGCCTGTAATCCAAGCACTTTGGGAGGCCGAGGTGGGCGGATCACGAGATGAGGAGATCAAGACCATCCTAGCCAACATAGTGAAACCCCATCTCTACTAAAAATTCAAAAATTAGCCAGGCATGGTGGCACATGCCTGTAATCCCAGCTACTTGGGAGGTAGAGGCAGGAGAATCCCTTGAACCAGGGAGTTGGAGGTTGCAGTGAGCCGAGATGGCGCCACAGCACTCTAGCTTAGCGACAGAGGGAGACTCCGTCTCAAAAAAAAAAAAAAAAAATTAAAAATTAAATATACTCTTATCATATGAACCAGTAATTTGCTTTGTGGTTATTTAACCAAATGAACTGAAAATACGTCCACATAAAAACCTGCACACAGATGCTTATATTAGCTTTATTCATGATTGTCAAAACTTGGAAGCCACCAAGATGTCCTTCAGTAGGTGAATGGATAAACTGTAGTACATTCAGACAATGGAATAGCATTCAGCACTAAAAAATGAACTATCAAGCCATGAAAAGACATGGAGGACCCATAAATGCGTATCACCAAGTGAAAGATGCCAATCTGAAAAGGCTACATACTGTGTGATTCCAAATACTGTGCGTAACAGTCTGGAAAACGCAAAAATACGGAGAAGTTCAGGTTGCCAAGGATTAGGAGAGAGTGATGAACAGGCAGAGCACAGAGATTTTGGGGGCAGTGACAACCACTCTGTATGACACTTCAAAGGTGGATACATATCGTTACACTTTTGTCCAAACATGTAATGTATGGCCCCAAGAGTGAACCCTAATGTAAATTATGAACTTTGGGGGGTAATGATGTATCAATGAAAGTTCATTGATTGTAACAAATCTATCACTGTAGTGGAGATGTTGATCCTGGGGGAGTCTGTGCATGTGTGAGGGCAGGGGATGAATGAGAACTCTGTACTTTCTGCTCAATTTTGCTATGAACTTAAAACTGCTCAAAACAATGTTCTGGGCTGGGCACCATGGCTCACACCTGTAATCCCAGAACTTTGGGAGGCCCAGGCACTTTGCATCACTTGAGCTCAGGAGTTTGAGACCAGCCTGAGCAACACAGTGAAACCCCATCTCTTATCAAAATTTTTTAAAACCCAGTGTTCTGGAATTAGTGATGACAACTAATTCGATGTCATGGCACTGTGAATGTACTAAAACCTACTGAATTGTACATTTTTAAGGGGTGGCTTTTATGGTATGTCAATTATATCTCAATAAAGCTGTTATTTAAAAAGATACCTATTTCACAAGGTTATTGTGTGGATTAAACAAGATCATGTGGCATTTTATATATATCTGTTATAATACTTGCTATTGTCTTGTAAATAGTTGTTGCCTTCTACCCATAGACATTAACACCTGCAGAGCCTGGCCTGAGCTGTCTTTTCAACTTTAGTTTTATTTTTATATTTTACTTTTTAGAGACAGGGTTTCACTCTGTTGCCCAGGCTGGAGTGCAGTGGCGCGATCATGGGTCACTGCAGACTTGACCTGTGGGGCTCAAGCAATCCTCCTGCCTTGGCCTCCTAAGTAAGCTGGGAGCACAAGCGCCCACCACCACCACCGGCTAAGCTTTGTATCCTCAGTGTTTAGCATAATACCTGACATTTGATGCTTAAGGAAGGAATTGCAGGTGAGAGACAAAGTAGAGAGAAGGACCACAGATGACTACTCCAAGGCTTCTAATCTGGACTAACGGATGAGTGGTAGCTGACAGAGACTTTAAAACGATAAGCTAGCTGGTTCTGTTTTGCCCATTGTATGTTTGGTAAAGTACACTGTAGTTTAAATAAGTTGTATTTGAGCAGTGTGTGGAAATGCCCGGCTTAATCTATCCAAATTTTAAGTAAAGATACAGGTCCCAAACTCAAAAAGGAGGTGAGGGCCGGGCGTGGTGGCTCACAACTGTAATCCCAGCACTTTGGGAAGCCAAGGAGAGTGGATCACCTGAGGTCAGGAGTTAGAAACCAGCCTAGCCAACATGGCAAAACCCCGTCTCTACTAAAAAAAAAAAAAAAAAAAAAAAGAATACAGGTGTGGTGGCGCATGCCTGTAATCCCAGCTGCTTGGGAGGCTGAGGCAGGAGCATTGTTTGATCCTGGGAAGCAGAGGATGCAGTTATCCGAGATTGTGCCATTGCACTCCAGCCTGAGCAACAAGAGTGAAACTCCGTCTCAAAAAAAAAAAAAAGAGAGAGAGAGAGAAAGGTGAGGGGTAAAGCCTGAAAATGTGTCATCAGTCACCAGCAGTCTGTGGGCAAATCCACCCTACTAATGGATTTCATTTGGCCAGAACAATCTTTTAAATAAGTTGCCAATAGTTGAAAATTAGAAGATTCTCAAAAACATCAAGAATTTTAACTTCTGCCAAAAAGTCAGATATCTGGCAACCCTAATCTCATATTTCCCAAAGGCAATGACCAGCTGCCCTCAAGTGAGCTTAGTTGGCTCCTTTCATCTTAGATGGGAGTTGAAATGAACATTCCGGAGAGCAAGGAGGGACACCTCAAAGGACAGATCCTCCAGAATCACCAGCAAGTAGCCAGGCGCGGTGGCTCATGCCTGTAATCCCAGTACTTCGGAAGAGCGAGGAGGGAGGTTCACTAGGTCAGGAGATTGAGACCATCCTGGCTAACACTGCGAAACCCTGTCTCTACTAAAAATACAAAAAATTAGCTGGGCATAGTGGCTCATGCCTGTAGTCCCAGCTACTAGGGAGGCTGAGGCAGGAGACTGACGTGAACCTGGGACGCAGAGCTTGCAGTGAGCCGAGATCGTGCCACTGCACTCCAGCCTGGGTGACAGTGTGCGACTCCGTCACAAAAAAAAAAAAAAAGAAACACACCAGTAAGTACAGATGAGGAGGTGAAAGCAGGCACGGGGTGGCAGGTCTTGCATTCGCTGGCCTTTCCATCTCCTTTTCTGGGTCACCAATATTTAGCCTGGCTTCTCGTCTTGTTGCTTCACCATCAAGAATCTCAACATAGTCGACTTTGGAGGTCATGGACCCTTGTACTTGAAACTCTTTTCCACTCTATCCCTTTTCTCTTTCCCAGCAGAAGGCTAATAATGGAAACTAGAAATTAAAAGTAGCTCTATACTTCCTATTTATTCTGGCAAAATTCTGGGACTGAGTAGTGTGGGTAATTGAGATAAGAAGTTTTGAGATATTTTGCCAAAGTGATTAAGACCAAAAATGTTGAGAACCATTGCTTTGTCACATAGGATGAACGTGACTGAAATCATTATTCTTTATAAGGTCCTATGGGTTGTTTTCTGATATAATAATAATAACAAAACATTTGAGTAGCACATTACAGTGTAAAAAGTACTTCTTATATATACATGATTCCAAACTCACAGCCCTTTGTGGGTAAGTGATAACTTCCTCATTGTACGGCATTCATATTGCCATCGATTCTGGAGATTCCAGATTCCATTTGCTGTATCATTGCAAAGGCCAGCATAAAATACAAGCCAACTGCTGTTACCAGCAAATCAAGGTTGGAAGGTACTTAGAAAACAGGAAAAGCCTGTGGAAAATGCCTTGTCTTAGCGACTCTCAAATGCAATGTAATAAATGCTGGCTCTGAGGACAATGTATAAATCGGGCAATCTCAGGTGTGATGCCAAGAGGGAAAATGAGGCATTCATTCAATAATAGTTCATTGGCCGGGCATGGCGGCTCACGGCTGTAATCCCAGCACTTTGGGAAGCCAAGGCAGGCGGATCACGAAGTCAGGAGATCGAGACCAGCCTGGATAACACGTTGAAACCCTGTCTCTACTAAAAATACAAAAAAATTATTCGGGCGTGGTGGCGGGTGCCTGTAGTCCCAGCTACTTGGGAGGTTGAGGCAGGAGAATGGCATGAATCCGGGAGGCGGAGCTTGCAGTGAGCCGAGATCGCACCACTGTACTCCAGCCTGGGCGACAGTGCGAGACTCCGTCTCAAAAAAAAAAGTTAATTGAAGGCCCATGTGCCAATGTGCCAAGCATGCTGTTAGATACCGGGACCTTGCCTACCCTGGGCCTGTAGAGTCTGCTATTTATTTATTTTATTTTATTTTATTTTATTTTATTTTAGGGACAGAGTCTTGCTCTGTCACCCAGGCTAGAGTACTCTAGGTATGTGCCACCACACTCGGCTAATTTTTATTTTTTAATTTTTTTGTAAAGACGGGTCTCACGTTGTTGCCCAGTCTGGTCTCAAACTCCTGGCCTCAAGTGATCTCACCTCAGCCTCCCAAAGTGCTGGGATTACAAGCGTGAGCCACTGCACCCAGCCTGCAATTTAGAAACATATAATGAAATGATGAGATTTGTTTTCAAGACCTTCTATGGTTTTAATTGGCAAGGTTAGCTTTTTTTCCTCTCTACTGTGAATCTTAAGATATAATTTCACCTTTTATGCCCCTATGTAACAACTGAATGTATTATCCTTCACATAGAAATATATTACTTGGCACATGGGCTCACTCCTTTAATCCCAGCACTTTGAGAGGCCAAGGCGGGCGGATGACTTGAGGTCAGGAGTTCGAGACCAGCCTGGCCAACATGGTGAAACCCCGCCTCTACTAAAAATACAAAAGTTAGCCAGGCATGATGGCGGGCACCTGTAGTCCCAGCTACTGGGGAGGCTGAGGCAGGAGAATCACTTGAACCTGGGATGCAGAGGTTGCAGTGAGCTGTGATGGCACCACTGCACTCCAACCTGGGTGACAGAGCAAAACTGTCTCAAAACAACATCAACAAAACAACAACAATAAAATTAGCCAGGCATGGTGGTGGGTGCCTGTAATTCCAGCTACTTGGGAGGCTGAGGCAGGAGAATTACTTAAACCCAGGAGGTGGAGGTTGTAGTAAGTCAAGATTGTGCCACTGCACCACTCTAGCCTGGGTGATAAAGTGAGACCCTGTCTCAAAAAAAAAAAAAAGAAAAGAAAGAAAAAAAGAAATATATCAAAGTAGGTATTAGGAGAAAGTGAGTAAGGGTCTGTACTGTAGGTCTCATGTGAGGAAACTCAAGGAGACTGCTCCCTGGCTTCTCTAGGAAATCTACCACAAGAGATTTAATGGGGTCTTCAAGAAAGACCCTTGGAAGAAACCCTGGAAATGCTAAGACTTTGGCCAATGTCCCCTAGCTACTCAATGGGAAGTTATTTATTGGTTTTTGTTCAGCTGGGACCACAACCTAAGAATACTGGAAAGGTAATGGGAAGGAAGGGGAAAGGGAGATGTGAAAAAAGAGACAGAAATTAAAGAAAAATTCCACCCTTTAGTTGTGTCTCAGGTCTCCCTGAGTCCCAGTCAATACCCTGGGGCTTAATCCTGCTGTATTATTCTTCCAGTTTTCCATTAATCAAGGAAGTACAAAGTGCTGTGTGCAGCTGTGAACATGTGGGTGTGTACACACACACACACACACACACACACACAGATTGTTGTTCAAAACTTGGGATGTTACCTGCATCTATCCTGAATTTTTCAGACATATACACCTTCCCCGCCCCCTTACAAGCAGCCCTATATTCCTGGGAATAGCAGGCCAACAGGAAAAGCTTGCTGAACTGCCAATGTGCAGATATTCACATGTCCCAGGCCCCAGCCCTGCACTCCCTAGGGTTCTTCTGCTCTAACCCGACACAGAAGGAATATGAAACAGAAACTTGTTTCTGTCCTCTTTTCTTCTCCCTGCAATTTAAAAAACATTGTTAATTCTCAAGGATAGCTGGCCAAAGCATTATGATTACTCTACAGAGTTATTGCTATATTCAAGGGAGAAAACAATCTTGTGTTTTACTTTTAATGCCAATAGTGTATTTCTTGAGACTCTTCTCTTCCAACAGAATTAGCACACAAATCATCCAACAAGTGACCCTCAAGCCTGTAAGATGCCAATATTGCATTAGGTGAGAGGCCCTGAAAATGCTGCCCCATCTCCTGCACTTCTCTTCTTCCACCATTAAACATTCCTTTGGATTATTCCAAGTATGGATTCCCACACTTGGCTCCACTTGCATGTCATCAGCTCAGTTTTTGCCAAATCTATTGTTGTGCACCATCTTTCTAAATATTTACAACAAAATCATAGTCCCTGATGGATTGTGGCAGGTCAGTCTTGGAGAGAGAAGGAAATGGCCCTGATTGCCCTAGGATGTCCCAAGGAAACTAGCTGTGTATTTGAAGTATCCAAAACGAAAGAAAAGGGAGGCACAGAAAGGATGGTATTAGCCACCATTTCAGTTTTGTTCAGAGCTATCTTTGAATTCTGTGTCACCCAAAGCAAACCTCATTTGGAATAAACAACATCAGTAACATTTAGTCCCTTGAGAATATTACCTCAAATGGGGAAGTCAAAATCTCAAAAAGAAAATTACTTTCAATCATTATTTGAATACAATAGAAATTATATTATTGCCTATTCACAAGTCAAAAATATTTCCTTATGTATAATAAATCAGTGTAGACTTGATTTCATGACTTGGATGTATGAGACTGACAGAAACTGATTTTAAAAATCTTTTATCTTGGTAAAACATTTTGGAATTCACAAAACATTTTCATATTTTATACCTTATTTAATCCTCACCACAGCCCTTCGAAAATATCCAAAGCCTGTTTTCTTTAACATTGTTTGTGGGACATAGATATAAATTCCATATTCCCAGAAATCCTAGTACTTGCCTTCATGTTTTTGCTATGGTTTGAGGGGAAATTATAAGAAACATTGTAGGCCGGGCGCGGTGGCTCAAGCCTGTAATCCCAGCACTTTGGGAGGCCGAGACGGGCGGATCATGAGGTCAGGAGATCGAGACCATCCTGGCTAATACAGTGAAACCCCGTCTCTACTAAAAAATACAAAAAACTAGCCGGGCGACGAGGCGGGCGCCTGTAGTCCCAGCTACTCGGGAGGCTGAGACAGGAGAATGGCGTGAGCCTGGGAGGCGGAGCTTGCAGTGAGCTGAGATCCGGCCACTGTACTCCTTCCTGGGCGGTTGAGCAAGACTCCGTCTCAATACAAA
>NW_016808004.1:4371726-4380514 GCF_001698545.2 Rhinopithecus bieti
AAAAAAAAAAAAAAAAAAAAAAAAAAAAAGAAACATTGTATATCAGTTTCTCCACGGCTAATTTGGGGTAACTGCAAAATTCATATAAATAAGCTACTCAAGGTAATCTTGGTCAGTGAGTGTTTTATAAGGTAATTTTTTGAAATGAGAGCTGAAGTTTGAACTGTTAGCTCAGCTATGCAGACAGCTTCACTGTGAGCATTGCACCACAGCCAGGCTCTCTCAGTGCAGATCAGGACAGTTCACTGAACTCAGTAGGGCAGTACTGGCCGTGCCAGCTTGTACAATCCACAGCTTTATGGCCAGGACTGCAGAATCATGGCTTCCGCTTCCGTCAGGGGAGAAAGCAGCAGCAGCAGCTGAGCAGACGAGAAAGCTAGAAAAGAAAAGCTTGTCTACTATCTGAAATTGCACTGGCTTTGACTTGTCCAAAAGCTATTTCCCCTTTCAAAGTCACTTCGTGAGCACTGACTGTACCAGAATAATCAGCATTCTCTGTGGCTGGCTGAAGGGTGAGTCAGGATTCTAAATTCTGGCTGCAGTGCTGGGGAAAATGGAAACACCAAGCAAGGAGTACATCATGATGTCAGCAGTTTCTGAGGACTGGTCAAAATGCCAGAAAACACGCCTGGTTTTACAGCGCAATAAATGTATCTGAATGCTTCAAAAAAATGAGGCAAAGGATTTGTGCTCATGACATCTGCCCTCAAGCAGGTAGATATTTTAATACGGTGTGCCTAGAACCTAACACACCACCAATTAAAGTGTATCGCTGGCATGCAAGGATGCAAAGAAATGCTGCTACATGTGAGGTACAGCAGGCCCAAAGCTCCACAAGGTGGGCAGCCCCGAATGAAACTCCTTGGTCACTTCATCAATGATCCAAACTCAAGTTTCAGAAATCATTCATGTATTCCTAAACTTTACAGGACGTTGAAAAACAACAACCACCAAAATGTTAACACAAACAATCTCATATAACTGACAAAAGATTGCTATGCAGAACATATAAAGAACATTTAGGCTGGGCACGGTGGCTCACGCCTGTAATCTCAACACTTTGGGAGGCTGAGGCAGGTGGATCATCTGAGGTCAGGAGTTCGAGACCAGCCTGACCAACATGGAGAAACCCTGTCTCTACTAAAAATACAAAATTAGTCAGGCATAGTAGTGCATGCCTATAATCCCAGATACTCAGGAGGTTGAGGCAGGAGAATCGCTTGATCCCAGGAGGCGGAAATTGCAGTGAGCCAAGAATACACAAAACTCCATCTTAAAAAGAAAGAAAAAATAACTCTTACAAAGTAGTAAGAAAAAGACAAATAACCCAACAGAAAAAATAAGCAAAATAGCTCCTTCTCGAAAGAGGAAACCTGAATGGTCTACAAATATTTGAAGAAATGTTCAACCCCACTGGTAATCTGGGAAATGCTAATTAAAAAAAATGAGACACCAAATGGAAATTTATATGCGCCCAAAAAACCTATATATAAATCTTAACAGCAGCTTTATTTCTAATAGCCCAGACTTGGAAATAAACATAGGTCCTTCAATGAGTCATGGCTGAACAGACTGTGGTCCATCCATACCATGGAATACCAACAATAAAAGGGATGGGTTTTTTTGTTTTTCTTGGGTTTTTTTTGAGATGGAGTCTCACTCTATCACCCAGGCTGGAGTGCACTGGTGCAGTCTTGGCTCACTGCAACCTCTGCATCTCGGGTTCAAGCAATGCTCCTGTCTCAGCCTCCCAAGTAGCTGGGACTATAGGCATGCACCACCACACCCAGCTAATTTTTTTTTTTTTTTTTTTTTTTTTTTGAGACAGAGTCTCGTTCGGTCACCCAGGGCTGGAGTGCAGTGGCCGGATCTCGGACTCACTGCAGCTCCACCTCCTGGGTTCCCACGCCATTCTCTTTGCCTCAGCCTCCTGAGTTAGCTGGGACTTAAGGTGCCCGCCACCCACGCCGGCTAATCATTTTAGCACAGATGAGGTTTCACCGTGTTAGCCAGGATGGTCTCGATCTCCTGACCTTGTGATCCGCCTGCCTTGGACTCCCAAAGTGCTGGGATTACAGATGTGAGCCACCGAGCCTGGCAACGCCCACCTAATTTTTGTTTTTTGTTTTTTGTTTTTTTTTGAGATAGAGTCTTGCTCTGTCACCCAGGCTGGAGTACAGTAGCGCTATCTTGGCTCACTGAAACCTCTGCCTCCCAGGTTTAAGCAGTTATTTGCCTTAGCCTCCCGAGTAGCTGGGATTACAGGTGTGTGCCACCATGCCCGGCTAATTTTTATATTTTTAGTAGAGACGGGGTTTTACCATCTTGGCCAGCCTGGTCTTGAACTCCTGACCTCGTAATCCACCTGCCTTTGCCTCCCAAAGTGCTGGGATTATAGGCGTGAGTCACCGTGCCTGGCCTACTTCTTGTATTTTTAGTAGAGACAGGGTTTCACCATGTTGTCCAAGCTAGTCTCAAACTCCTGGCTTCAAGTGATCTGCCTGCCTCAGCCTCCCAAAGTGCTAGGATTAAAGGTGTGAGCCACCGTGCCCGGCCTTGGATTATTGATACATGCAACAACTTGTATGCTGAATATGCTGAGTGAAAAAGAGCCAATCTCTAACAGTTACATACTGCATCGTTCCTTTTTTTTTTTTTAGATGGAGTCTCTCCTGTCATCCAGGCTGGAGTGCAGTGGTGCAATCTCGGTTCACTGTAACCTCCGCCTCCTGGGTTCAACCAATTCTCCTGCCTCAGCCTCCCTAGTAGCCTAGTAGCTGGGACTACAGGCATGTGTCACTGCGACTGGCTAATTTTTGTATTTTTAGTTGAGAACAGGGTTTCACCACGTTGGCCAGGCTGGTGTCGAACTCCTGATCTCATGATCCGCCCACCTTGGCCTCCCAAAGTGCTGGAATTACAGGCGTGAGCCACCGTGCCCGGCCTAATTTTTTGTATTTCTTTTTTTTTTTTAGTAGAGACGAAGTTTCACCATGTTGGCCAGGCTGGTTTCAAACCCCTGACCTCAAGTGATCTGCCTTGTTGAGTCACCTTGCCCAGCCGGAAAGGATAAAATCTTGCAAGTGAAGAATAGAAATTAAAAAGGAGGGGGAGGCCAGGTGCAGTGGCTCACGCCAGTAATCCCAGTACTTTGGGAGGTCGAGGCAGGCTGATCACTTCAGGCCAGGAGTTCCAGACCAGCCTGGCCAACATGGTAAAATCCCGTCTTTACTAAAAATACAAAAATTAGCCAGGTGTGGTGATGCATCCCTGTAGTCTCAGCTACTTGGGAGGCTGAGGCACAAGAATCGCTTGAACCCAGCAGATGGAGGTTGCAGGGAGCTGAGATTTCGCACAACAGGAAGATCCTTGTGTTTTAACTGTTCTGTATCTTGAGTGTGGAGGTAGATACGTGGACCTACATATGACATCAAACTGTATAAAATTAAATGCACTCACATACACATAAAATGAGTCTGAGTAAAACTAGGGAAACTTGTACAAAATTGGTGGACTGTGTCAATTTTGATATTCTGGTTGTGACTATACTTTTGCAAAGTATTATTATCAGTAGGATCTGGGTTAAGGGTATGCAAGTTCTCTATATCATTTCTTTCAACAACATATGAAATCTACAGTTATCTTAATAAAATCTTTTTTTATTTTTTATTTATTTATTTTTTAGACGGAGTCTTGCTCAGGGTGGAGTGCAGTGGCACAATTTTGGCTCACTGCAACCTCTGCCTCCCAGGTTCAAGTGATTCTCCTGCCTCAGCCTTCTGAGTGGCTGGGACTACAGGTGCTCACCACCACACCCAGCTAATTTTTTGTATTTTTAGTAGAGATAGGGTTTCACCACGTTGGCCAGGATGGTCTCAATCTCCTGACCTTGTGATCCACCTGCCTTGGGCTCCAAAAGTGGTGGGATTACAGGCGTGAACCACTGCGCCTGGCCTGAATAAAAATTTAAATAAAAAGAGACACCATATTTCACCCCTGAGATTGGCAAACAAATTTTAAAATCTCACAGTATAAAGTTCTGGCAAGGGTGTAAGAAACATGAAGCCTTCATCTACTGCTACTGAGAGTATAATTAGCTATGGCCACTTTTGAGAGTAATATGACAAGCAACCAGTGAAATTTAAAATATCACCCTTCATTGCTCAACATTCACCTTCTGGGGCATATATACTCTAGAGAAATTATTCTGCATGGGCCTGAAAAAATTTGCACATTTGCATATAAGGGTTTATGATAGCAAAGGAGTGAAAATAATGTAAATATCCTCTAATAGGTGAATGAACAAATAGAACATAGTTTATTTATAATATAAAGCAGAATAAAGTAATGAACTAGATGAGAATGAACGTATATATATATACACACACACGCAGATAGATCTTAGAGACACAATATCAAATTTAAAAAGCAGGTTATGGATCGATATTTATTTATTCAACAAATACTTGGGTGCTAACCATGTGTCAGGAGCTGTTCTAGGAGCTAGTAGTACAGCAGAAAACAGACAAAGCAAGATAAAGTTTCTGCTTCACATATCTTACATTATTGAATGGGAACACAAATAAGCAAATAGACACGATACTATTTACATAAAAATGCTAAGGGTGCATGTATGGTTTGGAACACATATCACATGTACACACATACACACACATGTTAATGTATACACCCATTTTTTAACTGCTCCTTGCGGAGCAGGGGTACCCTAAAAGCAGTGTGCCTAGGGAAGCCACACTTTTTTAAAAATAATATTTAAGGCCGGGCACGGTGGCTGACGCCTGTAATGCCAGCACTTTGGGAGGCCGAGGCAGGTGGATCACCTGAGGTCAGGAGTTCGAGACCAGCCTGACCAACAGGGTTAAACCCCGTCTATACTAAAAATACAAAAATTAGCCAGGCGTGGTGGTGTGCACCTGTAATCCCAGCTACTTGGAAAGCTGAGGCAGGAGAATCGCTTGAACCTGGGAGGCGGAGGTTGCAGTGAGCCAAGATGGCACCATTGCACTCCAGCCTGGGCAACAGAGCAGGACTTCATCTCAAAAATAAATAAATAAATAAAATCTTGAAAATAATATTTTAAAATGGACTAGAAGGACATACATAATTTTTTTTGGAGACAGGGTCTTGCTATGTTGCCCAAGCTGCTCTGTTTTTTGTTTGTTTGTCTTTTTGAGATGGAGTCTCGCTCTGTCGCCCAGGCTGGAGTGCAGTGGCCGGATCTCAGCTCACTGCAAGCTCCGCCTCCCAGGTTTACACCATTCTTCTGCCTCAGCCTCCCGAGTAGCTGGGACTACAGGCGTCCGTCACCTCGCCCGGCTAGTTTTTTTTTTTTTTTTTTTTGTATTTTTTAGTAGAGACGGGATTTCACCATGTTAGCCAGGATGGTCTCGATCTCCTGACCTCGTGATCCACCCGTCTCGGCCTCCCAAAGTGCTGGGATTACAGGCTTGAGCCACCCTGCCCGGCCCCAAGCTGCTCTTAAACTCCTGTGTTCAAGGGTCCTTCCACCTCAGCCTTCCGAGTAGCTGGGACTACAGGCACATACCACCGGGCCCAGTTTATACCATTTTTATGATATTGGGAGAAAGAAAAATAAGTAGGACTTGGGTGAGGGTAGTTGAAGGGAATGTTAACTATATTTTCAATTTTTTTTTTTTTTTTTTTGAGGCAGTCTCACTCTGTCACCCAGGCTGTAGTGCAGTGGCGCCATCTCAGCTCACTGCAAGCTGCCTCCCGGGTTCACACCATTCTCCTGCCTCAGCCTCCCAAGTAGCTGGGACTACAGGCTCCCGCCGCCACGCCCAGCTAATTTTTTGTATTTTTATTAGAGACGGGGTTTCACCGTGTTAGCCAGGAGCCAGGATGGTCTCGATCTCCTGACCTTGTGATCCGCCCGCCTCGGCCTCCCAAGGTGCTGGGATTACAGGCGTGAATCACTGCGCCCAGCCTATATCTACAATATTTTAATTATATAAAAGCCATTCTTTGCCAAGTATAAACACAAATGTTTTCTTTTGTAGTTACAATTAATAATTGAAAGATATTTTAATAGTATAAAAATTTAGAGTCTAAGTTAATATTTCATAAATTGAGGTCTGAGCATATTTCTCAAGATTGAAAACTACTGAGGTATTTATTGATTCATCCTTGCCAAACTCACGAGTGACTAATTTATAAACTAGAATGGCCATTTGTGTTAATTTCCGAAGGGGCTAGAGACTCAATGAACAAATGGATAATATAAAACCTGGGCTCTCCTTTTCTTATCATCACTGCAATTAATTGCATTCATCAGGCATTAAGCCCCTTATGAGATGTGGCTGGCACCCTAGTTTAGATCATGTTCAAAACATCTGCTCTTTTTGGAATTTGTAGGAACTCTGTGCAACTCTTTAGGTCTCCTTTTCTCATTTAAAATGAATAGATTAGGCTAAATATCTGAGATTAGACTAAATACTTTTCTGGATGTTAGATTCTAATTCGCCAATTTATATAGTAGTTCTTTTTCAATTTAATCTTTACAAATTTGTTATTATTATTATCATTTTTGAGACGGAGTCTCGTTCTTGTCTCCCAGGCTGGAGTGCAATGGAGCGATCTCAGCTCACTGCAACCTCCTGCTCTGATTCTCCTGCCTTAGCCTTCTGAGTAGCTGGGATTACAGGCACCGGCCACAGCTGGCTAATTTTTTTATTTTTAATAGAGACGGGGTTTCACCATGTTGGCCAGGCTAGTCTCGAACTCTAGACACATAGCTAGAAAGTACTAGAATCAGGATTTCAAGAGTCTGACTCTAAACTCTTTGCAGAGGTTTTTGTTTATGTTTGTTTGTTTTTTCTTGAAACGGAGTCTTGCTCTGTTGCCCAGGCTGGAATGCAATGGCACGATCTCGTCTCGCTGTGAACTCCGCCTCGTGGGTTCAAGCAATTCTCCTGCCTCAGCCTCCCAAGTAGCTGGGATTACAGGCATGTGCTACCATGCCTGGTTTTTTTTTTTTTTTTTTTTTTTTTTTTGAGACAGTCTCGCTCTGTCACCCAGGCTGAAGAGCAGTGGCATGATCTTGGCTCACTGCAACCTCTGCCTCCCAGGTTCAAATGATTCTCCTGTCTCGGCCTCCCGAGTAGCTGGGACTACAGGTGTGTGCCACCACACCCAGCTAATTTTTTTGTATTTTTAGTAGCGACAGGGTTTCACCATGTTGGTTAGGTTGGTCTCGAACTCCTGACCTCATGATCCACCCGCCTCGGCCTCCCAAAGTGCTGGGATTACAGGTGTGAGCCACTGGTGCCAGGCCACAGAGGCTTTTGTTAAGAGTTAAATGAGGCTGGGCATGGTGACTTATGCCTATAATCCCAGCACTTTGGAAGGTGGAGGAGGATGGACCACTTGAGTTCAGGAGTTGAAGACCAGCCTGGCCAACATGGTGAAACTCTGTCTTTACTAAAAATACAAAAATTATGGCTGGGTGTGGTGGCTCACACCTGTAATCCCAGCACTTTGGGAGGCCAACGTGGGCGGACCACCTGAGGTCAGGAGTTTGAGACCAGCCTGGCCAACATAGTGAAACCTCGTCTCTACTAAAAATACAAAAAAAAAAATACGTGGTGAAACCCCGTCTCTACTAAAAATACAAAAATTAGGTGGGTGTGGTGGCACATGCCTGTAATCCCAGCTACTCGGGAGGGAGGCTGAGGCAGGAGAATGGCTTGAACCCGGGAGTCAGAGGTTGCAGTGAGTCGAGATGGCACCACTGCACTCCAGCCTGGTGACAGAGTGAGACTCTATTTCAAAAAATATATATATATACACACACATTATATATATATATACACACACACATTATATATATATACACACACACACACACATTATATATATATATATATATATATACACACATGAGGGTGGTGGTGTATGCCTATAATCCCAGCTACTCAGGAGGCTGAGGCAGGAGAATCACTTGAACCCGGGAGGTGGAGGTTGCAGTGAGCCAAGATTGCACCATTGCACTCCAGCCAGGGCAACATTGCAAGACCTTGTCTCAAAAAATAAAAATAAAAAAGTTAGCCAGGTGTGGTGGTGGGTGCCTGTAATCCCAGCTACTCCGGAGGCTAAGGCAGGAGAATCACTTGAGCAGGCAGCAGAGGTTGCAGTGAGCCGAGGTTGCACCAGTGCACTCCAGCCTGGGTAACAGAGCAAGACATAAATAAATACATAAATAAATTAATTAACCATACCAAAAAACTCTATTATTTTGATATCTATTACTTAGTTCCAAGTTTAATTAGATTATGTAGATACTTGATATAAAATTACTTTTTTTAAAAAATTAATGCAGCTTCTTTTCTTTTTTTTTTTTTTTTTTTTGAGATGGGATCTCACTCTGTCACCCAGTTTGGAGCTCAGTGGTGCTATCTTGGCTCACTTTAACCTCCACCCTGGGCTCAGGTGATTCTCCCACCTCAGCTTCCTGAGTAGCTGGGACTACAGGCAGGCACCACCACATCTGGCTAATTTTCTGTATTTTTGGTAGAGACAGGGTTTCACTACGTTACCCAGGCTGGTCTCAAACTCCTGAGCTCAAGCAATCTACCTGCTGCAGCCTCTCAAATTGTTGGAATTATAGGCGTGAGCCACTGCACCTGGCCAGCTATTTTTCTTTTAAGGAAAAAAAGAGGCTGCTCTGCTTATGGAGTAGTCCTTCTTTATTCCTTTCCTTTATACAAAGAAAAAGAAAAAGAATGGGTGGTTTTACTTTGAAACTTTT
>NW_016808004.1:4380783-4411070 GCF_001698545.2 Rhinopithecus bieti
CCCAGGTTGGAGTGCAGTGGCGCCATCTCGGCTCACTGCAAGCTCTGCCTCCTGGGTTCACGCCATTCTCCTGCCTCAGCCTCCTGAGTAGCTGGGACCACAGGCACCCGCCACCACGAGGGTCATTTTTTGTATTATTAGTAGAGACGGGGGTTTCACCTTGTTAGCCAGGATGGTCTTGATCTCCTGACCTTGTGATCCGCCCGCCTCAGCCTCTCAAAGTACTGAGATTACAGGCATGAGCCATCGCGCCTGGCCTACTTTGAAACTTTTAAAACTATTTGCAAATACAATTTTTCTCTAACCAGTTAGTTTGCAGTAGAGAGTTTCAATTCAAGGTCACAGAGAAGGAAGCCAACTAACCTATAAAATGCTCACTAAATGATTTGCCAGTGTTTCATATTTTCTTTATCACCAGTTAGCATTTCCTACACCATCACTTTAGAGAGTCAATGGAATTTTATAGGAGTAGGCCTCAGTAACTACTGGGAGGCTAGTAGCACTGTTCAAGCACTTGGGCTGTGTTTGAAGCCTGACCTGTCATTTGTTCACTTTCTGACCTTGAGCAGATTACTTAAACTCTCTCTACCCGTTTCCTCATGCAGATAACACAAGTACTTCTAGGGGGTTTGTGAAAACTAATAAAGAGGCTAAAAACATTGCCCGGCATATAGTAAGCACCCAATACATAAGAATAAGAAATAATATTTGAATGGTAATTATGCCAGAAATGTTATAAGAGCTGTATCTATATTAACAATTAGCTATTACTATTATTACTAATTCCTAGTTCAGGATTCAGCTTAGTAAACTTTCTGCTTCAGAAGCAAATATGAGAGGTGAAAACACCAATTTATTCTCCTCAGTCTTAATTACATACTTTCCAAGTAAAGTCACAAAGCACCATTTCCTTGCTGGCAGGGACAAGACATGGGTTTATATGATATCACCTATCCCCTCAATTTAAGAGCATGTACTAAGCAGTTGGGCATTTAAGCAGAAATTAAGAGTTGCCAGGTATTGCTGCTCAACTGGTACCCATTTTAGGAATGATGCTGAATCATAGCATTTTAGCTGGTCTTCTCTCAGGACACTTAAGGCTAGTTTTTTGTATTTTTAGTAGAGATGGGGTTTCACCATGTTAGCCAGGATGGTCTCGATCTCCTTACCTCGTGATCCGCCCGCCTTGGCCTCCCAAAGTGCTGGGATTACAGGCGTGAGACACTGTGCCCAGACTTTTTTCTTTTCTTTTCTTTTCTTTTTTTTGAGATGGCGTCTCCCTCTTTCGCGCAGGCTGAAGTGCAGTGGCCCAATTTCGGCTCACTGCAACCTCCACTTCCCAGGTTCAAGTAATTCTCCTGCCTCAGCTTCTTGAGTAGCTGGGATTACAGGTGCCCACCACCACACTCGGCTAATTCTTGTGTTATTAGTAGACCTCAGGTGATCCACCTACCTCCACCTCCCAAAGTGCTGGGAAGTTTTTTTTTTTTCTTTTCTCTTTTCTTTTTTGGAGACTGAGTCTCGCTCTGTCGCCCAGGCTGGAGTGCAGTGGCACAATCTCGGCTCACTTCAAGCTCCGCCTCTCGGGTTCAAGTGATTCTCCTGCCTCAAACACTCGAGTAGCTGGGACTACAGGTGCCCACCACCACGACCGGCTAATTTTTTGTATTTTTAGTAGAGACGGGATTTCACTGTGTTAGCCAGGATGGTCTTGATCTGCTGACCTCGTGATCCGCCCGCCTCGGCCTCCCAAAGTGCTGGGATTACAGCTGTGAGCCACCGCACCCGGCCAGTGCTGGGAAGTTTTTTGTATTTTTAGTAGAGACGGGGGTTTCACCGTGTTAGCCAGGATGGTCTCGATCTCCTGACCTCGTGATCCATCCGCCTCGGCCTCCCGAAGTGCTGGATTACAGGTGTGAGCCACGGAACCTGGCCGACACTTAATACTTTCTTATGGCCCTTGTTATCCTGTAAGTTCTTCAAGGGCAAACTCTGTGTCTTAACTAGTCACCTTTGTAACCCTTGCAATGCTGAGTGTGAGACAACACTGGAGGAGAGGAGGGGAATAAAACATCTCCAGGGAAGAGGAATGTAATGGGAGCCTCTTCAAGTCCCACTGGCAGCTTATCTTTTGAGTGAGCTTTTTCCTATTTTCAAACATCTCTAGTAAAATAGGTGTACCAAAGGGCATATCCAGGCAATACAAGTCATTGTAGTTAAATTCCACCATACACCTTTTCTGGAGATAGTCATGGTGCCTAACGATCAGCCTGGCTCTACTAATAATAGTCATTACAGGAAGCTGCACGCCAGGTAGAAGGAGCCATTAGCTGTTAATACTCCACTGCCAAGAAGTAAAGACATTATGTTTCCAATTCTTCTACTTAAGTCTTTTAAAACCTATAGAACATTATGTCCAGTATCTCTATCTCACACTTACTTTCATTTTCTATAGCTGTTAAAATTTTTGTTTTAAATATTAGGAATATTCCATTCATGGGTCTATAATGAACAGCAAACATTTTATAGAGTACCATGGTTGGAATGGTAAACAAAAATAAGTCAGAAAATATTAATTTTTGGTCCTACAGTAATTTTAACTTGTCCTCCTGGTGTGGTGTGGACACACCCAGGTTGGACTTCATACACAGCCTCTTGCATTATATTGACTCATTGTTAGAGCTCAGGAAGTCACTACCTAAGTGTCTGATTGCTACACTACACATTACCTCAAGATACTATGAAGGTTAATCAGATTACAGAGGGGACATCTATAAAGCTGAGTAAGCCTCTTGGTAATAATACTATATAAATACAAAATACTGTTTTTTATTGGCAGATAATATATCGTGTTTTAGCACAACACATAAGCTGCTAGGCATTTATTCAATTTGATTGGGATTTGGTTAAATTTGGTTAAAAATGTTTTACCTTAGGTTGCTTTAATTAAAAAAATGTTTAAGGCTGGGTGTGGTAGCTCACACCTGTAATCCTAGCACTTTGGCCTAGTACCGCTTGAGGCCAGCAGTTCAAGACCAGCCTGGTCAATATGGTGAAACCCCATCTCTACCAAAAATACAAAAATTAGCCAGGCGTGGTGGAGGGAGCCTGTAATTGCAGCTACTCAGGAGGCTGAGGCAGAATTGGTCGAACATGGGAGGTGGAGGTTGCAGTGAGCTGAGATCACACTCCAGCCTGGGCGACATAAGGAGACTCTGTCTCAAAAAATAGTAATAAATAAATTTAAAAAGTTCAGCTAGGCGCGGTGGCTCATGCCTGTAATCCCAGCAGTTAGGGAGTCTGATCACCACTTTGGGTGGGCGGACCACCTGAGGTCAGGAGTTTGAGACCAGCCTGACCAACATGGAGAAACCCCGCTTCTACTAAAAGTACAAAATTAGCTGGGCGTGGTGGCGCATGCCTGTAATCCTAGCTACTCGGAAGGCTGAGGCAGGAGAATCGCTTGAATCCGGGAGGTGGAGGTTGCAGTGAGCCGAGATCGTGCCATCACACTCCTGCCTGGGTGACGGAGCGAGCCTCCGTTCTCAAAAAAAAAAAAAGTTTAAAATATCATTGGTCCTTAAAGCTATGCATTCATTCTCTGATAATTGCTATGTTGAACACAACCTCCTGCTTTACAATGATTAAGCACTAATGATTTGAACCCAGGTTTAATGCCTGATTCTCAACACATGTGCTCTGCCTTCTCACGAACATGATTTCAAAAATCATAGCACTGGGATTCGGGAGTGGTGGCTCATGCCTGTAATGCCAGCGACAGAGCAAGACCCCACTCTTAAAAAAAAAAAAAAAAAAAAAAAAAAAAAAAACAGAAAAAGAAATCATAGTATTGAACTGGGAGGTTTCACCGAGATTAAACTTGGGACTCTTCCCTTTTCTGTTTCGAATAAAGCCATTCTAGGATGAGACACAAAATTTTAAAATATTATAGTTTACAGTTACCAATTTAAATTGGGTTTAATCTTGACAAGAATATCTACGGCTATATACACAAATCTTTTTGGAGAAAATACCATACCTAAACTGAAGTCTATTCCTGAATATGACAGACCAGGTCAAAAGGTTTTCCTGGCCCTCCAGGGGGATGTCACTCACAAACGTGCTAAACGTCACAGTCTGGGCCCCACTCCCTTCCATGCTCATGACCTTCCCAGGAAGGCCCCTCGCCCTTACAAGGCACTTTCATCTTGGGAAGATACATCAGTCCTGGAGGAGAAAGCAGCAAGGCCTTCCGCGGCTCACAAAATCCATACAAATCTCAGCCTACATCCCACAGCCGTGACGACCGTGACCTGGCATCCCCTTTTCTGCAAACTTAAATGTTATCTGGAAATCGGGCCTGGCTCTGAAAGCCAAGGGCCTGGCAGGAGCCCAAGAAGGGGGAGAAACTTTCTGCGGCCCCAAGCTAATCGCAGTCACTGCACCGAGACCCGTCCCCTGGCATCCCTTTGCTCCAGCTGACAAGACAGACCACCAAGGTCAGCCAGATTTCCACCCAGTCCGCCCGGGCCCGGACCCAGCTGGGAACGGCCCAAGAAGCATCGGAACCGGGATACCGGCGGGAAAGGCCGCGCCCGGGGCACGGCGGGAAAGGCCGCGGCGCGCAGAAGCACTCGCCCCGCCCCGCGCCGCGCTCTGGTGGGCGGCCCTCCCACGGGCGACACTGATTGGACTACCGAACCCCGCGCGCTGATTGGCCGCGTGGGCGAGGCGGAGGAGAGCCGTGCGCAGCGGCGTATGTGGGGCCGTGTGCAGACCCGCGTGTGGCGCAGGCAAGGACCCTCAAAATAAACAGCCTCTACCTTGCGAGCCGTCTTCTCCAGGCCTGCGTCCGAGTCTCCGCCGCTGCGGGTCCGCCCCGACGCGGAAGGTGAGGGCTGGGGGAGGGGGCTGGCGCTGAGGGAGCCGCAGTGCGGGCCTGGTGTGGTGCGGACAGAGAGGGTAGGGAGCGGCGAGGCGGCGATGGCGGCCGCACTTTGGCCTGCGCCGCTGCTGCGTCAGGCGGGAAGCTCGGCTCTTGCCGCCGCCTCGGACCCGGGTTTCTGGCGCACCGCTGTCGGACGACACTCCTGTCCTTTCTTCGTCCTGGAAAGCTGGGTCGCCGAGCCTGCGGGTCTCTCGGCGCCAGGGCCGCACCCCAGGCCGCAGGCTTAGGGTAGAGGAGGCCCGCCCGTGCGCCCTTGGGGCCGAGGCCCTGACGCTTCGAGCGTCGCGGAATGAGGGGCCGAGGGTGGATTTGGCGGGAACTCACTGGAAGGAGTCCGTGTGGTGGGGAAAGGCTCCGACGAAGGGGGGATGGGGTGGGTATAGTCGTGCCGGCCATGTGCTGGGGTCGTGCGTCTGGCGGGCCATGTGCCAAGGGTTTTGGGGGCCTTAGAAAAGGGTTCTTAGGCCGGACGCGGTGGCTCACGCCTGTAATCCCGGCGCTTTGGGAGGCCGAGGCGGGAGGATCAAGAGGTCAGGAGTTCGAGACTAGCCTGGTCAACATGGTGAAACTCTGTCTCTACTAAAATTACAAAAATTAGCCGGGCGTGGTGGCGGGCTCCTGTAATCCCAGCTACTCGGAAGGCTGAGACGGGAAAATCGCGTGAACCCGGGAGGCAGAGGTTGTGGTGAGCCGAGATCGCGCCACTACAGCCTGGGCAACAGAGCGAGACTCCGTCTTTAAAAAAAAAAAAAAGGATTCTTGAAGAAGCCCTTGTGTTTGGGGTGGCGAGACAGTGCTGGAAGACTTGGGAGCCTTTAGTGTTTATACTCCCCGTAGTTGATAGTTCCCGGTTCTTGAATTTTTATCGTCATTTAAATACTAAGTTGCTTGTGTTACATTACCATTCGAAAAGAGGCTGATGGGGCTCACTTTCCCTGAGTCAACACGATTTAAGTTGCTGGGATCCTTTAAAAGCGCCATTACCAGAAAAAACACGAATTTGTCAAACCTCCAAAACCACAGCAGCGGGCGGTAGTCTGCATCATTTCTTGGATTAATGAAACAGATGTAATTACAAACGAGACACGAAATTCAACTAGCCCCCCTCCATCTAGATTTTTCCATATCGTGAGAGCCTATTTTAGAATGGCATAATGGTCCACATTTGGGTTTAGGTGTTGATTTTATTATGGGTAAGGCTTGTGCTTGTTCCCACATGTTAACCACATGGCCTCAGCCACAGGGCACTTCCAAAGGAAGTAACTGCTTCTGGTCTTGGGGGTCTTGTGAAAAGAGAACATTGCTCAGTAATCGTCTGTGATTTCAGCTAGTGTGTTTCAGGCATTATTCAGAAGGACTCAGAAGAGGTAAGATAAACCAAAACTGAATTTGTTTTTTGTCTTTTTCAAAGTGAAGGAGGTCTAATGAATATCCCCATCTTGCTTTTAAATTAAATTTTTAAAAGTAGATTTTTCCCCCTTTCCTATTGTTTGACCCAATTTTGGAGTGAAAGGTAACCAGTTACTATTTCCATTCGAATTTAAATTAGCAATTTTATGTTATTTGTTTGCTCAAGCAATATAACGAGTGTAGAGCTTTGAGGGTTTCAAAAAGATAGGAAATGTAGCCCTTATCTCCTGGGCTTCCCCCTCCCCCCTCCTAAATAGTTTTAAATGCTTCTAATGAGTTACTCTGGTTAAGGATAAACACCTGTAAAGTGCCAGGACCCTGGGTACATGCTGTTTTTAGTTTGAGCAGCCTGATTCTTGTCTACAAGAGCTCTTTGTGTATTGGAATATAAAAGGAATAATTTATTACATTCCCAAGGCTAGAATTAAAGACTTAAGTTTTTCAGATTTCATCTCTTGATAACAGTTTTCCTTTAAAAATGTAACTTTTCTGAGGAACCAAAGGTCCACTTCTTTTTCATATTGGTAACAGTAAAGGTAATGTATTTCAAACAGATGATGCAGTCTGTAAAATATTTTGAACCAAATCAGTGGAAGACCAGGGTTTTTCCTTTTTTTTTTTTGAGATGGAGTCTCTCACTGTCACCAGGCTGGAGTGCAGTGGCACGATCTTGGCTCACTGCAACCTCCGCCTCGCGAATTCAAGCGATTCTCTTGCCTCAGCCTCCCTGGTAGCTGGGATTACAGGCGCCCACCACCACGCCCAGCTAAGTTTTGTATTTTTAGTAGAGATGGGGTTTCACCATGTTGGCCAGGCTGGTCTCGAACTTCTGACCTTGTGATCGGCCTCCCAAAGTGCTAGGATTACAGGCGTGAGCCACCGTACCCGGCCAGGTTTTTCTTAAACTGGCATTTGAACATCTGGAACAGGCAGGGAGATGTCTTTTTTAAAGTATAAATGTGTTTTGTTATATGATTTGTGACAATTCTACTTGTCTTTTTTGAGAGAGTCTTTCTCTGTTGGCCAGGCTGTAGTGCAGTGGCACAATCTCGGCTCACTGCAACCTCCGTCTCCCGGCCTTAAGCAATTCTTCTGCCTCAGCCTCCCGAGTAGCTGGGATTACAGGCGTGTGCCACCATGCCTGGCCAATTTTTGTAGTTTTTTTTGTAGAGATGGGGTTTCACCATGTTGGCCAGGCTGGTCTCCATCTCCTGACCTCAGGTAATCCACCCGCCTTGGCCTCCCAAAGTGCTGGGATTACAAGGCCTGAGCCACCGTGCCTGGTCAACAATTCTACTTGTCTTTTAAAGTTCAATAAAAATATGTGGCATGTATATGGGATAGTACCAAATTGGTGCCTAAAAGCAATGACACCACCATTGGACTGATTGGAATGATTTGTCTATTGGCTGAAGATTTGACCACAGAGAGGTTTTGCTTTTTTTTCCTTGCAGGACTGAAAATTAAAAAAAAAAAAAAATAGTTCCTTTTTTCTCTTCCTAGCCTCTTGACAGTAAGTAGAGAGCCAGAAGAATGATGCCAAGGCATCCTGACCTGCTGCGTGGAGAACGCTCTTTCTCACTTAATAGAACTCTTATTCTGGCAGTGTCAGATGCTGCTGCAGCAAGGGAATGCTGTTGAGTGATTGCAGTAAGCTATGCAGCATTTTCATGTTTAAAACTACTGGGATAATAAAGTGAGAACTTGAGGCCACCAAATTTCAAGTTGTAATTAGAAGGATTTTGTTAATTAGGAATATGAGTGCTACAGTGATCACCTGTAAATACAAATGAGGTGTTAACTAGTGAATCGAGTTGCCAGTGTTTGTGTGTTTGGTGAGACTCCTAAGTTCTGCCATGAAGTTAAAGAAAATACCTGTCTTAAGATTCAAGAAACCTGTGTGAATGAATTCAAAGTAATTATGACTAGATTTTTTTGTAAAGCTATCAGTTCTAGTTTTACTTTGATTTTTATCTAAAGAGAAATACAGAATGAATAGAGCATTACAATTCAAATGTGTGGTTTTTTTAAGTTACTAGATACATAGTAGTAATACTTCTATGTAATATTTTGAAGAAAGGAGTGAATTGGTATAATTCCCTACTTTAAAATATTACACAATAGCATTTTGTCATATATTATCATAGCATTTTGTGTACTTTACCACTTTTTTTTTTTTTTTCTTGAGATGGAATCTTGCTCTGTCACCCAGGCTGGAGTGCAATGGCAGGATCTCAGCTCACTGCAACCTCTGCCTCCTGGGTTCAAGCCATTCTCCTGCCTCAGCCTCCTGAGTAGCTAGGACTATAGGCATGTGCCACCACACCCGGCTAATTTTTGTGTTTTTAGGTTTTTTTGTGTGTTTTGGAGATGGAGTCTCGCTCCGTCACCCACACTGGAGTGCAAATGGCATGATCTCAGCTCACTGCAACCTCCACCTCCTGGGTTCAAGTGATTCTCTTGCCTCAGTCTCCTGAATAGCTGAGATTATAGGCACGCACCACGATGGCCAGCTGATTTTTGTATTTTTAGTAGAGACAGGATTTCACCATGTTGGCTAGGCTGCCGACCTCAAGTGATCTTCTCGCGTTGGCCTCCCAGAGTGCTGGGATTACAGGCATGAGCCACTGTGCCCGGCCTCAACTCTTAACCAAAGCCTTTGCAGAGGATTTAGAGCAAGATTCTTGAAATCCTGACTGTAGTACTTTCTAGCTGTGTGGCTTTGGGTAAGTCACTTGGTGTCAGATTTTCTTATTTTTTATCTTTTTGAGACAGAGTCTCGCACTGTCGCCCAGGCAGCCACCGCCTCCTGGGTTCACACCATTCTCCTGTCTCAGCCTCCTGAGTAGCTGGGACTACAGTCGCCCGCCACCACGCCCAGCTAATTTTTTGTATTTTTAGTAGAGATGGGGTTTCACCGTGTTAGCCAGGATAGTCTCGATCTCCTGACCTTGTGATCCGCCCACCTCGGCCTCCCAAAGTGCTGGGATTACAGGCATGAGCCATTGCACCCAGCCAATGTCAGATCTTCAGTTTGTCATTAAAATGGAGCAAGAATACATAACTTGTAAGGTTGTAAGATTATAGATATGTTTACTAATGCCTGACTTATAGATACCCAGCTATTAATTAAAACCCTTCAAGAATTCAGGGCAGGCAGAAATGGATGTAATTAACCAAGGTCAGACAGTAAATGCAGGAACCAGGATAAAAATATAGAATGGCTCCCGGGTAAGTATTCTGTTTTCCATTATTCTGGCTAGAATGTGGGTAATACAGAATGTATATTGCTTCCTTTCATTGCTTTTTTTTTTTTAGGTGGAGATTTGCTTTTGTTGCAGTGTTAGCTCACTGCAACCTCTACCTCCCAGGTTCAAGCGATTCTCCTGCTTCAGCTTCCTGAGTATCTGGGACTACAGTGCCACCACACCCAACCAATTTTGTATTTTTAGGAGAGACGGATTTCTCCGTGTTGGTCAGGCTGGTCTCCAGCTCCCAACCTCAGGTGATCCGCCCACCTCAGCCTCCCAGCACTTTGGGAGGCCGAGGCAGGTGGATCATGAGGTCAGGAGATCGAGACCATCCTGGCTAACACGGTGAAACCCTGTCTCTACTAAAAATACAAAAAAAAAAAAAGTAGCCAGGCGTGGTGGCGGGCACTTATAGTCCCAGCTACTGGGGAAGCTGAGGCAGGAGAATGGGGTGAACCTGGGAGGCGGAGCTTGCAGTGAGCCGAGATCACACCACTGCACTCCAGCGTGGGCAACAGAGTGAGACTGTCTCAAAAAAAAAAAAAAATCTGAGGTGTTTTAGTACCATGTTGGAACACCAAACTGACTTAATGGAGCATAATAATGCATGTATACATTCAGAGGGTAAAAGCTCCAATATGGTCTAAATGGAGTTAAGTGAACAACATGAATGAGTCAGGGATAACCCTGAGCTTGCAAAAAGTAAGGATATATACAAATGTGAATGTGTACAGCGGTGTTAGGAAAACCATATAAAGTAATAAAGATAGCCAGAATCATACCCTCCTTTGCTAGTGTCATTTTTATCTCCAGCTTTCCTGTTGCTACTTTATTTTAAATGTATTTTGTAGGACAGAGTTATGATCATTCTATTTATTAGAACCCTGATTGTTAGTCTTGACCACATACTATTAGATTTTAGTAGTTTACTAGATTTGTTCTTAATACCAATAGTATGGTAAAATTACGTTAAGGAAGACAAATTTAGTAACCATTTGTGGTTTCTTTAATTCCAAGATAAGTTCAAAATTTGAAAAATAGTTACACCTCTTAGTTTAGCATACATGGCTCCCCAGTGAATCGTCAGTCTTGTCAGACCCTTTTTTTTTTTGAGACGGAATCTCGCTCTGTCGCCCAGGCTGGAGTGCAGTGGTGTGATCTGGGCTCATTGCAAACTTTGCCTCCTGGGTTCAAACAATTCTTGTGCGTCAGCCTCCTGAGTAGCTGGGATTACAGGCACGCGCCACCACGTCCAGCTAATTTTTGTATTTTTAGTAGAGACAGGGTTTCTACCATGTTGGCCAGCTGGTCTCAAACTCCTGACCTCAGGTGATCCATCTGCCTCGGCTTCCCAGGATGCTGGGATTACAGGCATGGGCCACCCGGCCTGGTCCAGACCTTATGTTGACTGTCTTAGTCATTTCTTCCCTTGCCTGGCATGCCCTGTGCTCCTATCACCCTTTAAAGTAGTTTGTATCATAAAATTTGATACACAAAATTGAAACTTAGGACAAATATCTTGATGTCTGGTAGTTGAAAATTTGAACTGATTTGGAAATCACCAGTTTTTCTCCTCTTAATCTCTTTTCCATTCCATTCTGGAAATAGACTGTAAGGTGGGAAACAAGTAGAAGCAGTTAGTCTCGCTCTAAACCTGCTATGTAATAGACATTGGACTGAGTTCTGTCTACTGTCTGTAAGCAGTCAAAAGTAGAAAGAATATGTACCCAGGAGACAAAAACTTTGGTTATTAAATTGAATATATATTAAGCACAAGGTACTGTGTAACAATTCTTACCACACATCAGTTTTATTATTTCCCTTTTACAAGTAAGACAGAGATGGGTAGTCAGATGTCTTTGAGGTAACACAGCAAGTAGTTAAACTGGGTTAAGTGATTAACCCAGGTTGAGTATGGTTCCGAAATCTCTTACAGTGTCAGGCAGGCTACATCAGTGCAGTATACATATATCAGGTTTCATGAAAATTTTTTTCCAGAGAAAACAAACCCAAGGAACCTTTAGTAACTGGTCCCTTATATTAGTGGTTTTTAGCAAAAGGAAGAAAATAGGTGTTTTTCGGCTGCCTGACAAAAGTGAAAAACATTTTGTTTTTTATTGAAGTTAGTATGTATGTTTTGTAGCATTGCATAAAATAGTACTGAAGTCTAATTGACTATGAATTCTTGGACTTACAGAACCTGGATGACAAATTAGAGGTTCTGGTCTGGCTGCTGACTTTTTTAGTTGTCTTGGGTGTAAATTTCTCGGCTACATGTGGGGATGGTGTTAGATAATCTGAAAAAAATCTAATTTTCATGGTTTTATGATTCAGCAGTTTTCTTCCTTTGATATTTTCTAGTCTTTGCTTTATTATAGACTGGAATCCCAAAAATAACAATTACAAGTAGAAGATACTTCTGTTACTGGATTTGTAAAAAAGTTACATTGGAAATGTCCTTTGAGTGGTTGGCCCTGATACCTGTCAGAAGCTGAAAGTTGTGGATCCTAAATTCATTTGGGCAGAATCTTACCTATGGTTTCAGAAAGCTGAGAGTTTCAGAGAGTGACTATAGTCAGTCCTTAGGGAATACAAAATGGAGAATACATCATTACTTTAAATTAATGGTGCAGTAACTCTGGTGACTGATAGCAGTAATTTAGATGCTTTGTTGTTAGTACTTGATTAGATTGGATTGGGTCAGTAGTTTCATTCACCAAATTACTAAAGACCCCTGCGCCCCCCACCCCCAAAAAATTAAAATACTGAGTTACATGATGGCTACTAAAAGGATAACTGTATGGGGTGTTCGATGATTCAAAGGTTAATTACTTGGTCTCTACCTTCCAGGAATATGATACAAGGCAATGTGGTACTGCCATTAGACAGATACTAACAGAGTGTCCTGGTACTTAATAGGAAGGATAGTTCCAGGCTGGGAGATGTAGTCAGATTCTTTTATAGAGTTGGCATTTGAGTTGGCGCACGAAGGTTGGAAAAAGTTGTAACAGGTGGAAAAGGAGCAGGGGAGACCAGGACAGTGAAAATCCAGCCAGGAGCAGTCATAGGCAATGAGACAGACTCATGGAGCCATGATTCTCAGCTGTCTTACCTTACCTTAGTTTTCCTAAGGAATATCATGGAATTCTGTAAAGACCTTTAAACTCAATACATTCATATGAGATGAGTGCTAGGATCGGGACCTGCTGCCTAATATAAGTAGTGTGAGTCTAAAACATTGTGGAAAGCAGTTAGTTTAATAATGTTGTTAAAGAGACAAGTCTATCACAAGGGACCAGTTACCAGTGAAACTGTAGACCACCTGATTCACTCTGATAGGGTTGGCCAAAGGGAGGAGAGGACAGATTGCATACATAGTACCTAAGGACACTGAAAGACCTCTTTAAAAAGCATGTCATATTGATGATGTTTGAAGGCTATTAATGTTTTTCTTCCCTTTTAAGGCTTAGTGTTTTTTTTTTTTTCTTTATTAGCATTAATTTACTCTAGTAAAATTATGTGTAACTAAAAGCGGCAAAACAGGCTGGGCGCAGTGGCTCACGCCTATAATCCCAGCACTTCGGGAGACCAAGACAGGCAGATCACGAGGTCAGGAGGTCGAGACCATCCTGGCCAACATGGTGAAACTTGTCTCTACTAAAATACAAAAAAATTAGCCGGGCATAGTAGTGCACGCCTGTAGTCCCAGCTATGCAGAGGCTGAGGCAGGGGAATTGCTTGAACCCGGGAGGTTAAGGTTGCAGTGAGCCAAGATTGTGCCACCATATTGCAGCCTGGTGACAGAGCGAGACTCCGTCACACACACAAAAAAGGCAAAACAGGTAAAACTTCTGTTCTAGTGTGCAAAGTTCTGCCTTTGCCACTGAGGTGCATATCTTTTTTACAGAACATTTTTGTTTTTTGAGACGGAGTCTCGCTCTGTCGCCTAGGCTGGAGCGCAGTGGCCCAATCTCAGCTCACTGCAACCTCCGCCTCCCAGGTTCAGGCGATTCTCTTGCCTCAGCCTCTCTCAAGTAGCTCGGACTACAGGTGCGCACCACCACACCCGGCAAATTTTTTTATTTTAGTAGAGTTGGGGTTTCACCATGTTGGCCAGGATGGGCTTGATCTCCTGACCTCATGATCCACCTGCCTCCCAAAGTGCTGGGATTACAAGCGTGAGCCACTGCGTCTGGCCTAATTTTGTATTTCTAGTAGAGATGGAGTTTTACTGTGTTGTTCAGACTGATCTCAAACTCTTGACCTCTGGTGATCCTCTTGCCTTGGCGTCCAAAGTGCTGGGATTACAGGTGTGAGCCACTGTGCCCAGCCTTGTTTTTTTTTTTCTCTTTTTTTTTTTTTTTTTTTTTTTTTTTTGAGATGGAGTCTTGCTGCCCAGGCTGGAGTGCAGTGGCGCAATCTCAGCTCACTGCAAGCTCCGCCTCCTGGGTTCACGCCATTCTCCTGCTTCAGCCTCCTGAGTAACTGGGACTACAGGCGCCAGCCACCACGCTTGGCTAATTTTGTTGTTGTTGTTGTTGTTGTTGTTTTGTATTTTTAGTAGAGACGGAGTTTCACCGTGTTAGCCAGGATCGTCTCCATCTCCTGACCTCGTGATCCACCTGCCTCGGCCTCCCAAAGTGCTGGGAGTACAGGCGTGAGCCACCGTGCCCAGCCTGGTTTTGTATTTTAAACAAGATGTATCTTGTTTAAATATCAAATTATAAAATATTCAGGCCTTGCATATTGTCTGGATTATACTCTAAAAGTAATCATTTATGTGTAAATAATTCCTTGAGAGCAATAGTTAAATGAGCTCAACTGGAGAAGATAGACTATTTTATATGCCTTTTTTTTTTGTTGTTTTTTTTTTTTTTTTTTTTTGAGACAGAATTTTGCTCTTGTAGCCCAGGTTGGAGTCCAATTGCATGATCTCGGCTCACTGCCACCTCTTACCTCCTGGGTTCAAGCGATTCTCCTGCCTCAGCCTCCCGAGTAGCTGGGATTATAGGCATGCGCCACCAAGCCTGGCTAATTTTGCATTTTTAGTAGAGATGGGGTTTCACCATGTTGGCCAGGCTGGTCTCGAACTCCCAACCTCAGGTGATCTGTCTTCCTCGGCCTCCCAAAGCGCTGGGATTACAGATGTGAGCCACTGCACCCAGGCTGCCATTCATTTTTTTTTTTTTTTTTTTTAATCCTGACTCTTCCCTTTGGTGGAAACCGGCAAATACTTTACATAATTTAGGATGCTTGATACTAGTATAGTTAAGAAATAATTATTACAAAGCAGATACTGTTTGAAATTCTGTAAAATCTGTTTTAATCTCCTTCACTGGCTGGTTTCTTCTGACTAGAAATACGTTTTGTGCATCTGAAAGCACCAATAACTCATAGCCAAATAATTTTTTTTGGTAATATGTTCATAGGCAAATGGCAAGAGTTAGTAGAAAGTTAAACAGTTACTGAAAGTGGAGAACCTTGCCATTTTTCTGACTGCCTTTTGGGTCTTTGGTGTTGTGGTTGGGTTAGCTAATTCCATTATCCAGTCAGTTTTACTCAGTTGGAAATATGTTTTTCTAGATGATGATGCCTGTGCTTAGGTTTGAGAGGATATTTAAAATACGACTTTGTGTGCCATTGTTTGACAATGGAATTAAGGGTAAAAATATTGAGATATGGAAGTGTGAAAATACAGTTACATTGTTTTCATTCCATTCTATTCCATTTCATTCTATTTTAAGAATAGCCTCAATTTATTTTTAGATTATTACATAAGAAGTACAAAATCTATTTGCTTTAGTGGGAGTTTTATTTTTATTTTAAAATGATACCCAATTAAAGGAGTTTATCATGAAATTCTAAGTTGCATTGTTTAAAATGTAAAATTACAGAAACATTTGGAAAGGGGAGAATAAAAGAAAAGAAAACAAAACACAAATGTTCCCAGTGCTGTATGTGCCATTATTAGCGCTTTGGTGTAACTCATGGTCATTTTCCTCGTGTTTTTATTATACAGTCGTCTGTTGGTATCTGTGGAAAAGTGGTTCCACGAACTCCCTCGGATACCAGAATCCTCCTATGTTCAAGTCCCTGATATAAAATAGTGTAGTACTTGCAATAGAACCTTTGCACATCTTTTTATATACTTTAAAATCATCTCTAGATTACTTACAATACCTAGCACAATGTAAATGCTGAATAAGTAGTTGTTAACGTATTGTTTAGGGAATAATGGCAAGAAAAGTCTGCATGTTCAATACAGATGCAACTTGTTTTTCCACTGAATATTTTTATTCCGAGGTTGGTTGAATTCATGGATGCAGAACCCATGGATATAGAGGGCCACTGTACTTGTACTATCTAGAGATAAAATTTGTGTCTTGCATTTGTTTTAACATACCTGTTCTAAGGAATATCTCAGTCACCAGGCAAGTGCTGCAGTATTGCTAGGTACTATATCAGGTGCTAAGGTTAAGAGAGTATTTTCCTTCACTGACTCCTCACTCTGAGAATCCATTTTCTGTGTGCGTGTGTGTGTATGTATGTCTCACTTTGTCCCCTAGGCTGGAGTGCAGTGACATGATCTCTGCTCACTGCAACCTCCACCTCCCAGGTTCAAGTGATTCTTCTGCCTCAGCCTCTCGAGTAGCTGGGATTACAGGCGCATGCCACCATGCCCGGCTATTTTTTGTATTTTTAATAGAGACGGAATTTCGCCATGTTGGCCAGGCTGGTGTCAAAACTCCTGACCTCAGATGGTCCACCTGCCTCGGCCTCCCAAAGTGCTAGGATTACAGGTGTGAGCCACCGCGCCTGGCCACTACCAATTATTTGTTCTCATAATGGATTTTCACTGACCCTAACCTGTAAATTCCATCACTTCCATCAATAACTATTAACGTGTATATTATAATAGGTCTATAATAAGCATGTAGTTGTATGATTATTTTATTTTTTTGAGACGGAGTCTCACTCTGTTGCCCAGGCTGGAATCCAGTGGCACCGTCTCAGCTCACTGCAACCTCCGCCTCCCGGTTCACTCCATTCTCCTGCCTCAGCCTCCCAAAGTAGCTGGGATTATAGGCGCCCGCCACCTTACCCGGCTACTTTTTGGATTTTTAGTAGAGATGGGGTTTCACCATGTTAGCCAAGATGGTCTCGATCTCATGATCCACCCACCTTGGCCTCCCAAAGTGCTGGGATCACAGGCCTCTGCACCCAGCTATTTTTTTAACTGATGTATTAGCTAGCTTTTTCCCCCATAATAGTTTTCCAAAAATACATTAAACGAGAATAAAAGTTAAAAGAACTTTCAGTGGTTTAATGTTGTTACTTTTAATATTTCAAAGATCTGACTGCAGCCATGAGCAGCAATGAGTGCTTCAAGTGTGGACGATCTGGCCACTGGGCCCGGGAATGTCCTACTGGTGGAGGCCGTGGTCGTGGAATGAGAAGCCGTGGCAGAGGTGGTTTTACCTCGGATAGAGGTATTTTGTCGACTAGCAAAATTTGAAGTACTTCAGTATTTGTTAGTATCAAGACTGGTCTGACTAGCCGAATTCTCTTTGTTTTTGCTCAAAACAGGTTTCCAGTTTGTTTCCTCATCTCTCCCAGACATCTGTTATCGCTGTGGTGAGTCTGGTCATCTTGCCAAGGATTGTGATCTTCAGGAGGATGGTAAGTATTTAACACTTCCTTTTCATACACCTCTGGAGTTTGGAGAAGTGAGCACACGCAACTGCGTATAGCATTTCCACCTTTGAGGTTTTGTATTGTATAATTTAAAACATAACACGTTGTAAAGGTTTTATAGTCTTGGTCTGTTTCTTTTCCTTATTGTTGAAGCCTGCTATAACTGCGGTAGAGGTGGCCACATTGCCAAGGACTGCAAGGAGCCCAAGAGAGAGCGAGAGCAATGCTGCTACAACTGTGGCAAACCAGGCCATCTGGCTCGTGACTGCGACCATGCAGATGAGCAGAAGTGCTATTCTTGTGGAGAATTCGGACACATTCAGAAAGACTGCACCAAAGTGAAGTGCTATAGGTAAGGTGTCAGAAAGTTGTTAGAAGAAAACTCATTGCAGAGATTCTTCCAGAGATGAATTAGCTATAAATAAATGGAAGGGCTTTAATAAATTCAGTGAAAGTTAGCTGTGACCAGATAAGACCAATTTTCACCATACATAACTGGCAGTCTGTCTGTATATAATTTTGTATTCTACCCTGATATCCTGTGGCTTATGGTACAAGGACAGTTTTCACAACTGGATTTTTTTAATATGTAAAAATAAGAGTGTTATAGTTTGAAACTTCCAGAGACTTCATAGAAAGCTCTATAATTAATACACATAAATCTTTTATCATGTAACCAGAAATCTTTGGCTGTTTGTGACATGTAAAGTGTATAATTTGATAAATATTGTGTACATGTCTGTGAAACCTTAGGGGTTAATTGCATGAAGACAAGGATCACGCGTTTTGTTCGGCATCGTGACTGTTGCTTTGGTAGACAGTTTTGTTCTGAGGCCCATTGTGAAAAGTATTTTAATTTCTTTTTTAGGTGTGGTGAAACTGGTCATGTAGCCATCAACTGCAGCAAGACAAGTGAAGTCAACTGTTACCGCTGTGGCGAGTCAGGGCACCTTGCACGGGAATGCACAATTGAGGCTACAGCCTAATTATTTTCCTTTGTCGCCCCTCCTTTTTCTGATTGATGGTTGTATTATTTTCTCTGAATCCTCTTCACTGGCCAAAGGTTGGCAGATAGAGGCAACTCCCAGGCCAGTGAGCTTTACTTGCCGTGTAAAAGGAGGAAAGGGGTGGAAAAAACCGACTTTCTGCATTTAACTACAAAAAAAAGTTTATGTTTAGTTTGGTAGAGGTGTTATGTATAATGCTTTGTTAAAGAACCCCCTTTCCGTGCCACTGGTGAATAGGGATTGATGAATGGGAAGAGTTGAGTCAGACCAGTAAGCCCGTCCTGGGTTTGTTGAACATGTTCCCATGTAGGAGGTAAAACCAATTCTGGAAGTGTCTATGAACTTCCATAAATAACTTTAATTTTAGTATAATGATGGCCTTGGATTGTCTGACCTCAGTAGCTATTAAATAACATCAAGTAACATCTGTATCAGGCCCTACATAGAACATACAGTTGAGTGGGAGTAAACAAAAAGATAAACGTGCGTGTTAATGGCTGTTCGAGAGAAATCGGAATAAAAGCCTAAACAGGAACAACTTCATCACAGTGTTGATGTTGGACACATAGATGGTGATGGCAAAGGTTTAGAACACATTTTTTTCAAAGACTAAATCTAAAACCCAGAGTAAACATCAATGCTCAGAGTTAGCATAATTTGGAGCTATTCAGGAATTGCAGAGAAATGCATTTTCACAGAAATCAAGATGTTATTTTTGTATACTATATCACTTAGACAACTGTGTTTCATTTGCTGTAATCAGTTTTTAAAAGTCAGATGGAAAGAGCAACTGAAGTCCTAGAAAATAGAAATGTAATTTTAAACTATTCAATAAAGCTGGAGGAGGAAGGGGAGTTTGACTAAAGTTCTTTTTTGTTTCAAATTTTCATTAATGTATATAGTGCAAAATACCATATTAAAGAGGGGAATGTGGAGGACTGAAAGCTGACAGTTTGGACTTTTCTTTTTGTACTTAAGTCATGTCTTCAATAATGAAAATTGCTGTTAAAAGGATGTATAGGATTTAGATACTTTTGCAAAGCTATAGAAAATTCTCTTTGTAATGCATTATAATAATGCCCTTGAGTTCTGTGTTCAGTCTGAACAAGTTTTTTGGTGGTGGTGGTTTTGGTTTATTTTGGAGATGGAGTCTTGCTCTGTTGCCCAGGCTGGAGTGCAGTGATGGGATCTCGGCTCACTGCAACCTCCACCTCCCGGGTTCAAGCAATTCTCCTGCCTCAGCCTCCTGAGTAGCTGGGATTACAGGCACCTGCCACCACGTTCCGCTAATTTTTTGTATTTTTAGTTGAGACGGAGTTTCACCATGTTGGTCGGGCTGGTCTCAAACTCCTGACCTCAGGTGATCCACCTGCCTCCCCCTCCCAAAGTGCTAGTATTACAGGCGTGAGCCACCGTGTCCGTCCCATTCTGAACAGTTTTAATACCATTGCTGTTTTAGTGTTTTGTGTTTTTTGAGACACAGTCTTGCTCTGTTGCCCAGGCTAGAGTGCAATGGTGCGATCTCAGCTCACTGTAGCCGCCGCCCCCGCCCCTGCCCCCCACTTCAAGTAGTTCTGCCTCAGCCTCCCAAGTAGCTGGAACTACAGGCGTCCGCCACCACACCCAGCTAATTTTTGTATTTTTAGTAGAGACGGGGTTTCACTTTGTTGGTCAGGCTGGTCTCCAACTGTTGACCTCAGGTGAGCCAATGTGCCCCACCTTTTCCTGGGTTTCATAAGGATCTGAAGTGGTGGATTCCTTGTTTTTGCTAGTATGTTATTTAGAGTTGAGATGGACCTTAAAATTCACCTGTTTTAACTCACTTTGTAGATGAGTTAAATTTAATTTACTTAAGGATATACAGTTAGAGCCTCAACCATTCTTCACTCCCCATGCTGTTTCCCCCTCCTTTGACATTAAATGCAGTAGGCGTCATATACTTTTTCCATTTAGTTCATTTTCCCCTTCCATGCTGCTTTGTGATTCTTCACTTGGGGTATGAGTTTTTCATCCTTCATGCAGGGTTCTGTCAGTTCATGGTATAGCGATTCAGTGTTAAAATGGTGGTGTCTCAGCTGTGCTGTGCACATTCCAACCATGTCAAATTATCTAATAGTCCAAAGGTATTACCAAAAAGGTAATAACATACTCATTTCTTTATGAATATAAGCTTATAATATTTTTTCATGTGCTATTTTTACTGAGCAAATTGTATGTCTCACATGTTAATAAATATCTTGACAATTTTATTTTCTACCACATGTATGAAACAGCATAAGGAAAAACTTGTTTTCGAAGGCATCACTGTTAAATGAGGTTTGGGGGCTGGTGTGCACATGGAGTTATTTCCCCCCAAATTCTGGGCCTCGTGTGGGAAAACCTAAAACATAGTAAATGGGATATGTTGTTATGGCTCTTTAGGTCAACTTAGTGTTAATAATAATTTCTCATGTGTTAATCACAGCTTTGTGCGTTGGGAAGGGAAAAAGTGAAGTGGGTTGGTTAAAATTTAGAACTCCCTTTGCTTAATGCACTCATTCCTTGTGCTGAATTTGTTGCCTTTTGAGACCTTTTGAAACATGTAATTAAGGACCTATTCACAGGAGACCACAAAGTGTTCCTTTATAAGATGAAAATTTATTTGCATTGACCTTGATGACTGGAAAGCAAATGCAACGCATGAAATTGTGTATTTTACAGAGAAATCCAGCTAATTAAAAGGAGTCATGCTGGGCATGGTGGCTTACACCTGTTATTCCAGCACTTTGGGAAGCCAAGACGGGTGGATCATGAGGTCAGGAGTTCGAGACCAGCCTGGCCAACATGGGGAAACCACGTCTCTTCTGAAAATACAAAAATTAGCCGGGTGTGGTGTCATGCGCCTTGATTCTCAGCTACTCAGGAGGCTGAGGCAGGAGAATACCTTGAACAGGGAGGCAGAGGTTGCAGTGAGCCAAGATTGGCACCATTGCACTCCATTCTGGGGAACAAACAGACTCCATTTCAAAAAAAAATCAGTGCAACGAACACCTATGTGTTTTCTCCCTCTGGATTTAACAATAGTCTGAAAGTAAGTTATAGACGTGACACTTCACTTTATCATGCATAAGATGTTCTTGTTACCACAATACCGTTATCATACTTAATGTATCTAAACATTATTCCCTAGTGTCTGATACACTATATTCAAATAGCATAATAGTGTCTAAAAAGTGTTATGTAGCTACTCTTTCCAAACCAGGATCCAGTCAGTGTTTATGAGTTGCATTAGGTTAATGTGTTTCTTATTTTAAGAAGGAGTCTTGCCCTGTTGGCCAGGCTGGAGCTCAGTGGCATGATCTCTGCCCACTGCAACCTCCACCTCCCTGGTTCAAGCAGTTTTCGTGCCTCAGCCTCCTGAGAAGCTGAGATTACAGGTGCCCGCCACCAAGCCCAGCTAATTTTTTTAGTAGAGACAGGTTTTACCCTGTTGGCCAGGCTGGTCTCTTAACTCCTGACTCAAGTGATCTGTCCACTTCAGCCCCTGCAAAGTGCTGGGATTACAGGCGTGAGCCCCTGTGCCCGGCCAGGTTAATTGGTTTCTTTAGTTTGTCTTATTTTCCTAACTTAACTGTTAGGAGGCTACAACAGTTTTTTTGAATGTCCTCTGTTTACAGGTTTCCTTACAGTATCATTTAACTTGTTGCTCTTTATCTCTGTTTCCTGGTCTAGAGGCTAAATTATTAGGTTCAGCTTAAAGTTTTTGCCTTTTTTTTTTTTTTTTTTTTTGGACAGTCTTGCTATGAGCATCCAGGCTGGAGTGCAGTGACTGAACCATAGCTCCCTGTAACCTTCAACTCCTGGGCTCAAGGGATCCAGGCGTGTGCCACCAAGCTCGGCTAATTTTTTAATTTTTTGTAGAGATGAGGTCTTGCAGCCTGGCACCATGGCTCACACTTGTAATCCTGGCACTTTGGGAGGCGGAGGCGGATAGATCTCCTGAGGTCAGGAGTTCAACACCACTCTGGCCAACAGGGCGAAACCCCATCTCTACTGAAAATACAAAAATTAGTGGGGCGTGGTGGCAGCCACCTGTAATCCCAGCTACTCAGGAGGCTGAGGCAGAAGAATCACTTGAACCCGGGAGGTGGAGGTTGCAGTGAGCCGAGATTGCGCCACTGCACTCTAGCCTGGGGGATAGCGAGAGACTCTGCCTCCAAAAAAGAAAGAGATGAGGTCTTGCTATGTTGCCTGGGTTGCTCTCAAACTACTGGCCTAAAGTGATCCTGCTGCCTTGACCTCTGAAAGTGCTGGAATTATACTCAAGAGCCACTGTGTCCAGCCTAATGTAATTCTTTAGTAGCATGCATAACTTAGTCTAATTTTCTTCACTTGATGAAAATAATTTTTCTAATTTTTTCTTCGAATCTGGATCCAAATGCTCTCTATACATGTGTTTCGTAATGTCTCTTAAGTGTCTAAGTCTCTAGCAGTTTTCCTGTCTTTACTGAAGAAAACCTGAGGTTGATCCTATGACCTATATTTGGCTGATTATATCGTGACATTGTTTCACATGATTTTAACCCCGTGGTTTTGTAAAGTGGTAGATTCAGAAGGTTGATTTTTACATATATATATATGTTCTTTGTTTTTTGGAGTTTTTTTTGAGACAGTCTTGCCCTGTTGCCCAGGTTGGAGTGCAGTGGCACTGTTTCAGCTCATTACAACCTCTGATTCCCAAGTGATTCTTCCGCCTCAGCCTCCCAAGTGGCTGGGATTACAGGTGTCTGCCACCACGGCAGGCTATTTTTTTATTTTTTTGCTTAGGAATCTCGCTCTGTTGCCAAGGCTAGAGTGCTGTGGGAGCACGATCTTGGCTCACTGCAACCTCCACCTCCCGGGTTCAAGCAATATATGTGGCTAACTTTTGTATTTTTAGTAGAGTTGGAGTTTCCCTATGTTGGCCAGACTGGTCTCGAACCCCGGACTAAAAGTGATCCGCCTGCTTTGGCCTCCCAGAGTGCTAGGATTACAGGTGTGAGCCACTGCACTCGACCTCTTTTTCTTTCTTTTAGACAAGAATATATCATAGGAGATGCAGTGTGCTTCCTGTTGCATCATATCAAGAGGTGCAAAATGTCAGGTTTTAGTTTCGGTGATTATAAGCATGATCAGTGTGTTCAGTGATTTTAGTTTTGTCCATTCATCATGAACTTCCTCATTAATCTTGTACTAAGTGGTTTTTACGGTTTGAGAGCCATGGATGATAGATATCCTGGATGACTTCAGTTATGAGGAACTATTAATGGAAGAATTCTAAATCCTTTAAAATGCAAGCCCAGGGGAGAAGACTCCCGGGAATTAATGTGTACTCTTTCTTTTCTTTTTTCCTTACTGTCCTTCTGGTCTTGTCTGTTCGTTTTAATCCTTCCCTCCCTCCCTCCCCTTCCTCTCCTTTCTTTTTTTTTTTTTGACAGAGTTTTCCCAGGCTGGAGTGCAGTAGCACAATCTCTGCCCACGGCAACCCTCTTGCCTCAGCCTCCCTAGTAGCTGGGATTACAGGCCGAGGCAGGTGGATACCCTGAGATCAGGAGTTCGAGACCAGCCTGGCCAACAACGTGAAACCCTGTCTCTACTAAAGATCCAAAAATTAGCCAGGGATGGTGGTGCATACCTGTAGTCCCAGCCGCTCGGGAGGCTGAGGCAGGAGAATTGCTTGAATCTGGGAGGCAGCGGTTGCAGTGAGCTGAGATCGTGCCGTTGACTCCAGCATGGGTGACAGAGTGAGATTCCTGTCAAGAAAAAGCTGGGCACTTGGCTGGGCACGGTGGCTCATGCCTGTAATCCCAGCACTTTGGGAAGCCAAAGCGGGCGGATCACAAGGTCAAGAAATCGAGACCATCCTGGCTAACACAGTGAAACCCCATCTCTACTAAAAATACAAAAAATTAGCTGAGCATGGTGGCAGGTGCCTGTAGTCCCAGTTACTTGGGAGGCTGAGGCAAGAGAACTGAGTGAACCTGTGAGGCGGAGCTTGCTGTGATTCAAGATCGTGCCACTGCACTCCAGCCTGGGTGACAGAGCAAGACTCTGTCTCAAAAAAAGGAAAAAAGCTGGGCACGGTGGCTCACGCCTATAATCCCAACACTTCGGGAGGCCAAGGCGAGTGGATCATCTGAGGTCAAGCGTTTGAGACTGGCCTGACCAACACAGAGAAACCCTGCCTCTACTAAAAATACAAAAATTAGCCGGGCATGGTGGCATGCGCCTATAATCCCAGCTACCTAGGAGGCTGGGGCAGGAGAATCACTTGAACCTGGGAGGCAGAGGTTGCAGTGCACTGCACTCCAGCCTGAACCACAGAGTGAGACTCCGTCTCAAAAAAAAACAAAAACAAAAAAAAAACAAAAAAAGAAAACTTGTCTCCTTTAGGTAGTTTCTAATGTATGGTAGATAATTGTAATCTAACACTATGTTTTAGTCTATCAAACTACATTTGTGCCCATTTATCAGTTTCTCTTCATCTTCCTTTCCTACCTTTCCCAGCCTCAGTCTACTGTATCTTTATGAGATCCTCTTTTTAGTTCCATGAGTGACTTGTGATATTTGTGTTTCTCTGCTTGGCTTATTTCACTTAATGGCCTCTAGTTCCATCCATGTTGCTGTATATGATAGATTTTCATTCTTTTTAGTGGCTGAATAATACTCCATTGTGTACATATACCACATTTTTTTTTTTTTTTTTTGAGACAGAGTCTTGCCCTGTCGTCCAGGCTGGAGTGCAGTGGTGTGATCTCGGCTCACTGCAAGCTCCGCCTCCTGGGTTCACGCCATTCTCCTGCCTCAGCCTCCCCAGTAGCTGGGATTACAGGCGCTGGCCACCACGCCCAGCTAATTTTTTGTATTTTTAGTAGAGACGGGGTTTCACCGTGTTAGCCAGGATGGTCTCGATCTCCTGACCTCATGATCGGCCCGCCTCGGCCTCCCAAAGTGCTGGAATTACAGGCGTGAGCCACCGTGCCCGGCCTACCACATTTTTCTTTAGCCGTTCATCTGATGGGCACTTAGGTTGATGTGTATATCGGCTATTGTTAACAGTGCTACAGTAAACATGGGGCTACAGATAACTTTTTGACATTGATTTCCTTTCTTTTGGCCATATACCCAGTAGTGGAATTGCTGGGTCATATGGTAGTTTGACTTAGTTTTTTCTACTATTATTTTTATTGAAACTCTTCCTATAGTGCCACCAGGTTCTTTGCGTTGCTCTTGCCACATGAGAGGAGTACCTCAGCATATTTGGCAAAATAGAAATAGGCCTGGTTTAATTCAGGGACATGTTTAAACATATGGCCTCTAACTCAAGGTCCTTTGGGAGCAAGCTGATGGTGTTAGAGATGACTGAAGTTGCTCAGCTAGGAAATAGAGGGGATGGTGGTGTCAGGAACTGGGGAAGAGGCTATGTGTATGTCCCTATAAGAGGCTCACCTTAACTGTGGGTAGTTGGGTGAAGGGAGCAGTCTATTACTTTAAACTTTGTTTAGTACATAATTTTTATTTATTTATTTTTGAGACAGGATCTCACTCTGTCTTCCAGGCTGGAGTGCAGTAGCCCAGTCTCAGCTCACTGCAACCTCCACCTCCCAGGTTCAAGTGATTCCCCTGCCTCAGCCTCCCAAGTAGCTGGGATTACAGGCATGTGCCACCACACCCCGCTAATATTTATATTTTTAGTAGAGATAGGGTTTTGCCATGTTAGCCAGACTGGTCTCGAACGCCAGGCTTCAAGCAATCCACTCCCCTCGGCCTCCCAAAGTACTGGGACTACAACCATGAGCCACCATATCCGACCTAGTGCATTATTTTAAAAACCAGAGCAATAGTTTGAAAATCAGTTTTGTGAGTGGGCATTTAAAATTTTGAGGGATGGCCAGGCACAGTGCTGGGATTACGCCTGTAATCCCGGCACTTTGGGAGGGCCAGGCAGTTGTATCACTTGAGGTCAGGATTTCCAGACCAGCCTGCAAAACATGGTGAAATCCTGTCTCTACTAAAAATATAAAAATGAGCCTGATATGGCCAGGCACGGTGGCTCACACCTGTAATCCCAACACTTGGGGAGGCCAAGGCGGGTGGATCACCTGAGGTCGGGAGTTTGAGGCCAGCCTAACCAACATGGAGAAACCCTGTCTCTACGAAAAATACAAAATTAGCCTGGCGTGGTTGTGCATTCCTGTAATCCCAGCTACTTTGGAGGCTGAAGCAGGAGCATCACTTGAACCCAGGAGGCGGAGGTTGTGGTGAGCCAAGATTGTGCCATTGAACTCCAGCCTGGGCAACAAGAGCAAAACTCCACCTCAAAACAAAAACAGAAACAAAACCCCTGACGTGGTGATGGAGTCCCAGCTACTCCCAGAGGCTGAGGTAGGAGAATCTCTTGAACCTGGGAGGTGGAGGTTGCAGTGAGCCGAGGTTGTGCCACTGCACTCCTTCCTGGACTAAGAGTGAGACTGTCTCAAAAACAAAACAAAACAAAAATTTTTTGAGGGCTCAAGCAGTCCTCCTGCCTCGGCCTCCCAAAGTGCTGGGTAGAATGCTATCTCAGATCATCGTGGCGGTAGTTTCTGGTTGTTTGCTGCTAGGACCCTAGTTTGGGACACAAGCTTGTTGCCCAAAGGTATTTCAAACTTGAGCTGCTAGAAATGGGGCTGAATCCCTTTTCATAACAGTTTTCCTTAGTACATTACTATGTGATGGATGTCTTGATCTCTTTCCAACACATTTTAAACCTACGAGCCCTTTTTCCCAGAAACAAAGTGTTTGTAAAATCTCTGGTCTGGCCGGGCGCAGTGGCTCACGCCTGTAATCCCAGCACTTTGGGAGACCAAGGCGGGCAGATCACGAGGTCAGGAGATGGAGACCATCCTGGCTAACACGGTGAAACCCCGTCCCTACTAAAAATACAAAAAATTAGCCGAGCATAGTGGCGGGCACCTGTAGTCCCAGCTACTTGGGAGGCTGAGGCAGGAGAATGCTGTGAAGCCGGGACCCGGGAGGCGGAGCTCGCAGTGAGCCAAGATCGCGCCACTGCACTCCAGCCTGGGCTACAGAGTGAGACTCCGTCTCAAAAAAAAAAAAAAAAATCTCTGGTCTCTGCCTACCATGTATCATTATGACTCATTGGCTCCAATGTTAGACCCTCTATTTAATTGGTGGCATCTGACTATAGCTAACTGGCTATTAGAATATTATTATTATTATTATTTTATTTTATTTTTTTTTTTTTGAGATGGAGTCTCGCTCTGCCGCCCAAGCTGGAGTGCAGTGGCCGGATCTCAGCTCACTGCAAGCTCCGCCTCCTGGGTTTATGCCATTCTCCTGCCACAGCCTCCCGAGTAGCTGGGACTACAGGCGCCTGCCACGTCGCCCGGCTAGTTTTTTGTATTTTTTAGTAGAGACAGGGTTTCACCGTGTTAGCCAGGATGGTCTCGATCTCCAGACCTCGTGATCCGCCCGTCTCGGCCTCCCAAAGTGCTGGGATTACAGGCTTGAGCCACCGTGCCCGGCCTAGAATATTATTTTTTAACATTAGGCCATAGGAGGTGTTCAGGCCTTTTTTTTTTATTTTTATTTTTATTTTGGTAGACGCAGTCTTGCTCTTGTCACCCAGGCTGCAGTTCAGTGGTGCGATCTTGGCTCACTGCAACCTCTGCCTCCCACGTTCAAGTGATTCTCCCACCTCAGCCTCCTGAGTAGCTGGGATTACAGGTACCTGCCACCAAGCCTGGCTAATTTTTGTACTTTTAGTAGAGATGGAGTTTCACCATGTTGGCCAGGCTGGTCTCGAACTCGTAACCTCAGGTGATCCACCCACTTTGGCCTCCCCAAGTGCTGGGATTACAGGAATGAGCCACCACGCCTGGCCCATATAGTTGTTTGTTTTTGTTTTTGTTTTTGAGATGGAGTCTTGCTCTGTCGCCTAGGCTGGAGTGCAGTGGTGCGATCTTGGCTCACTTCATGCTCTGCCTCCTGGGTTCACACCATTCTCCTGCCTCAGCCTCCGGAGTAGCTGGGATTACAGGTGGCTGCCACCACGCCTGGCTAATTTTTGTATTTTTAGTAGAGACGGGGTTTCACCGTGTTAGCCAGGACTAGTTGTTGTTAACTTAGGAAAATTATGAACTCATTGTCATTTACAAATTATTATTTTATGCTCAAATTGTCACATCCTTGTTTTCTGCTAAGAACAGAATGCTCCAGGATCCATTCAGACTTTTTTTCTTGCTTCAAGGAATCAACAACTGTTAGTTTCCTATTGATGTTATAATTTAGTCACATCTATAAGGTCCTTTTGCATGTATACAGGTTTGGGGGATTAGAATATTTACATCTTTGGGAGGGTACTATTCTGTCTGGCTTCTGGCCCCCAAAGTTTCACATCCATTTCACATATAAAATGCATGTATTCTATTCCAAATTACCCAAAGTATCAGCCCACTGATACTTTTGTAAAATCTTTGATAACTGGGGTGGAGGGTGTGGAGTAATATCTCATGTACATCTCATCAGCTCCACCTGAGGATATCCTCAGGCTCAAGCCTTTTCTTACATTTTGTCTTTTTTCTCATAGTGTGAGCTGGCAGTGTTTCTGCTGGTATAAAATTCTCAAGAACCTTGTGAGTCTCCTTTGTGTGTCGTGGGAATTAATTCCATTAGACAAACAGGAGGCTCCTCTACAGACAGATGGGATAATCTCATATCTGTTTCTGGTTTCTGAGATGGCTGTGTCAGTTGCCTAGTCTCTTCAAAGAACCCGCAGCATGAATGAATATTCTGATCTTTTGATTCTTCTGAGGCACTAGAAAAAGGTTGTACAACTGCACCCTTGGCTTTTCCTCCAGAGCACACATTCTTTGCAGTGAATCCCCTAATTTTAGCATCTTTTGCTATATGGAAGGCTGAGAATTTCCCAAATCAAGTACTGGTTCCTTTTGGCTTAATAGTTCTTCCCTCAACTTCTCTCTTTTCTTTTGCATTTTATATAAGCAGTAGGAAGAAACCAGAAAATCTCCCCAGCTAAATATCCAAGTTCATTGTTTATAAGTTCTGCTCTCCTCATAACTGTAGGACAAAATTCAGCTCAGTTTCTCCCACTATTTGAGGACTCCCTTTCCTCCTGTTTCCGGTAGCATGCTCCTCACTTCCTTCTGAGTCCTCACCAGCAGGAATATTTTTTTTTTCCTCGAGATAGAGTCTTGCTCTTTCGCCCAGGCTGGAGTGCAATGGCACAGTCTCGGCTCACTGCCACCCCTGCCTCCTGGGTTCAAGCGATTCTCCTGCCTCAGCCTCCCGAGTAGCTGGGATTACAGGCATCCGTCACCATGCCCAGCTAATTTTTGTATTTTTAATAGAGACGGGGTTTCACCATGTTGGCCAGGCTGGGGTTGAACTCCTGACCTCGTGATCTGCCTGTCTTGGCTTCCCAAAGTGCTGGGATTATAAGTATGAGCCACAGCACCTGGCCCCCAGCAATATTTTTAATGTCCATATTTCTATTAACAGTTGTTATGATGATTTACATATTCTTTAACACTGTATGTTCTATTACATTTTCCTTTTTTTTAGACAGGGTCTCTCTAGCCCAGACTGGAGTGCAGTGGTGCAATCACAGGTCACTGCAGCCTTGACCACCTGTGCTCAAGTAACTTCCCAGTTCAGCCTCCCGAGGAGTTGGGACCACAGGCAAGCCACCATGTATGGCTAACTTTTAAATTTTTTTTGTAGCCGGGTGCAGTGGCTCATGCCTGTAATCACAGCACTTTGGGAGGCCGAGGTGAGTGGATCACGAGGTCAGGAGATCCTGGCTAACACGGAGAAACCCTGTCTCTACTAAAAATACAAAAAAATTAGCTGGGTGTGGGGGCAGGCACCTGTAGTCCCAGCTACTCTTGAGGCTTAGGCAGGAGAATGGCGTGAACCCGGGAGGCAGAGTTTGCA
>NW_016808004.1:4411513-4426603 GCF_001698545.2 Rhinopithecus bieti
ATTTTTGGTAGAGATGGGGTCTTCCTATGTTGCCCAGGCTGGTCTTGAACTCCTGGGCTCAAGCCATCCTCCCACCTCGGCCACCCAAAGTGCTGGGATTACAGGTGTGAGTCATCGCGCACTTCCTCTATTGTGCTTTTCATTTCCTTCAGAGTCCTCACTAGCAGAGTTGCTAACCCATATTTCTACTAATAATTAAGGCATTCTAGGCTTTTTCTGTCATCCTCAGAATTCTCCAGCCTCTGCCCAGTGCCCAATTCCAAAGCCACTTCAACACTGTTAGGTATTTGTTAGAGAAGCATCCCACTTGCAGGTACCAAAATCCATATTTCATATTGTTGCTTTAACAACCTACCACAAACTTTGTGGTTTAGAACAGGACCAGTTCTTTATAGTTCTGGAAGTCAGAAATAGGTCTTATGGGACTAAAAGTGTCAACAGGGCTATTTTCCTTCTGGAGCTCTAGGGAAGAATCTTTTTCCTTGCATTTTCCAGCTTCCAGAGACTTTCTGGATTCTTTGGCTCATGTCCATGTCACTCCAGCATGAACTTTGGACCCCAACTGGTGTTGTTTTGTTTTGTTTTTTTTTTTTTGAGACGAAGTTTCGCTCTGTTGCACAGGCTGGAATGCAGTGGCGCGATCTCAGCTCACTGCAAGCTCTGCTTTCCAGGTTCACACCATTCTCCTGCCTCAGTCTCCTGAGTAACTGGGATTACAGGTGCCTGCCACTGCACCCGGCTAATTTTTGTATTTTTTGTAGAGCCAGGGTTTCATCATATTGGTCAGACTGGTCTCAAACTTCTGATCTCAGGTGATCTGCCTGCGTCAGCCTCCCAAAGTGCTGGGATTATAGGCATGAACCGCTGCGTCCGGCCTCAAATTTTTTTTTTTTTTTTAGGCAGAGTCTCACTCTGTTGCTCAGGCTGGAGTGCAGTGGCGTGATCTTGGCTCACTGCAACCTCCACCTCCTGGGTTCAAGCGATTCTCCTGCCTTAGCCTCCTGAGTAGCTGGGATTACAGGCATTTACCACTGTGTCCAGCTGATTTTTATATTTTTAGTAGAGATGAGGTTTCACCATGTTGGACAGGTTGGTCTTGAACTAGTGACCTCCTCAGGTGATCCACCCGGCTCAGTCTCCCAAAGTGCTAGGATTACAGGCATGAGCCACAGCACCGGACCCTATCTCAAGCTTCTTAACTGCACCTGTTAAATCCCTTTTGCCATGTAAGGTAACATACTAATAGGTTTCAGAGATTAGGATGTGGACATTTTGGGGGGCTGTTTTTCTCCCTGCCATACCTGCTCTCCAGTGAATCCATGTTTAGTGGAGGACAACATTTGAGGCACTTACAGGGATGCTAGTGGACATATATATGAATGTTAGGCAAAAGTCCTGCCTGAAGCTGGAAAAAATCTTTTTAATATGTTTTTTTCACCCAATTTGTTGTATGACATTATCCCACTTAAAACACATGAACTAATAAAACCAGATTTTTTTTTCACCTGTGTATTTGCTGTTCAGGAATGTAGGCTCAATGTTGTCTCACATCAGCATCTGTATGTGAGATTTTCTAATTTTTGTAACCTGATGTAAATCATAGCAGCTTTGCTGGCCAAATCCAGCCTGCTGGTCAGAAGTTTACAACTGCTGCTTTAGGATTAGTGATGTGATCCAATGACGGATCATAGTTGGGATTGGAATCCCAGATGTCTAAACTGTCTCAAATGGTAAGTAGGCATCAACCAGTCAGTCAAGTGGCAGGGGGATAAAGGAAGGGGTGCTACAGGGAAAAGAAGCAGCACGAACAAAGGCAAGATCAGTGGGAGCAGAGAAAAGAAGGCCATTTAGCAGACTGGCAAGATAGTTCTGACTCCTATTTGTTGCAACCCTAAAGAATTTTACATAAATCTTCACATAACTAAATATTTAAGTGGGCTGGAGGCAAGGCCTTATTCTCATCCACCCAATGATGTCACCAAACACTAAATCTTGTCTCCTGAGCTCTTAAGTGGCTGACAGTTGATATTACCTTTTGTCTGACATCCAGCAGGATGTATTTTCTCCAGCATTGCAAGCAGGTCTCAAGACTCATTCTGACTAGGTCAGCTTGGGTCTTAAGTCCACCAGTCACTATGCCTAAGGAGATGGGATGGATGTAATAGCTTAATCTAGCGCTTGATCCATACTTAAAGCTGGGGATGCAGTTCCCTTCCCTACAACCAGAGGGCTCCCCAAATGGAACTGAGATAAGTGAGTAGGGGGAGCGGATGCTAGGACAACATAGGTAACACCTTTTGAATCCTGTTAATATGTGATCTCTGCAACCTAGAGTCAGGGACTTAATGGATAAAGGTAGTATGGACATGTTGAGAAGGTCTCATTTGAGTGAGGAATGGCCCTGCTTGTTTGAGATCAGATATTTAAGGTAAAAGTTAAGCTGCTTGAACAAAAGACCCCCAGATGCAGAGGCCTTAACAAGACATGTTTTTATTTTTCTCATTTTACAGAGCTCAGTGTTCCAGAGCTGGGAGCGGGGGACTCTGGCATCTTCACAATACTTTCATTTCTGAATTCAGGTTGGCTGATCCCATGGACACCTCTCAGTCAGCAGAGAAAGGAAAAGGGCAAGGGATGTCTACTTTTGTCATGGCTTCATCTATGACGCACATCCCTTTGACTCGATTCTCACCAACCATTATAAATCATAAACCAGACAGGTGAGAGGATGGGGTCTGTAGTGGGGCGGTCATATGCCCACTTAAAACTTGTCACATTTCAGGCATGAGATTCTGGTGACTAAGTACTTTTCCTGTCCTGTCTGATCCCGAACCACATGTCAGCTGCTTCTCTCTTTGGCTTGTGCCTGCTGGCTGCTGCTAGGATGCCCATCACTAGTTAGGTCCCGTGGTGGAGGGAGTCCCTACAGCTGAGGCACCATGCTTGAAAGGGGAAAGTGGCTGTAACTGAATTTGCTGCGGGCCCTCACCTGAATTCCCCACCACAGCTCCCCTCACTGCTGACACCATGCGGGAGTAACCATCAGAACGTCTCCTACCAGGGACCTCTCCTGTCTTCCTGGTCCTTGTCTAAGGATCCTCTGGTCCCAGAAATGTTCTCAGGACACAGTGACAGCACTTCTCCAACCACCCTCCTCCCCTAAGTGGCACTTTTTGCCTGGAACTTAAATTTTTATTTTAAAAGAGGATGACCTCAAGCATCGTCCAGCTCTGAAAGGCCCCGCGATTCCAGCAGACGAGCCAGAAATGGCCTTAAGAAGTGACACGGAAACGTGAAGGAGTTTACGAAGCCCGGCCAGCTCCAACTCCTGCAGGACGCACACTCCAGCTCACACTACGGGAGCTGTCCGGGCCGTAGATCCCTCGTCGCAGTCAGAGATGACGTCCAGTAATTTTCAAAAGCGGATATTTGCTCTCACAGAAGAACCAAGAAGGAAGCCGGTGGGATTAGAGTAGCAGCGATAACTCAGCCTTCCACAAAACGGCGCCCAGCGCCTGCTCCCGCACTACCGATAGTGAACGCAAGACATTTCGCACCGCCTGTTTCGAGAGCTAAGACCCGCCGCCCAGGCTGAGTCCGAAAACCTACAGTCTCTCTGCACAAGCCCGATCCCAGGTCTGCGTGTGATGGTGCCGCGTGCTGGCGCTATCGGAAGACCGCCTGCCGGAGCGCGCCGGAATTTTCTCTCCCAATCTCCGGCTGGATCTCCCTTTCACTTCCGGTCCTCCCTTTCACTTCCGGTCCCTTTCTTTTACGTTTCCGACAAAACAAGAGGCTCTGTGGGCGGTTAGAATCTTCAGTTCCTGCGAGCGTCGGCTTCGTCTGGGCACGTCCCGTACTTCCGTTCACTTCCGGTCCCTTTCTTTTACGTTTCCGACAAACCATCAGGCTCTGTGGACAGTTAGAATCTTTAGTTCCTGCCAGGCGCGGTGGCTCACGCCTGTAATCCCAGCTCTCAGGGAGGCAGAGGCGGGAGGATAGCTTGAGCCCAGGAGTTCGAGACCTGCCTGGGTAATATAGCGAGACCCCGTTCTCCACAAAAAGGAAGAAAAAACAAGCAAACAAAAAAAGGAATCTTCAGTTCCTGTGAGCGTCGGTTTGGTCTGGGCACGTCCAGTACTCCCTTTCACTTCCGGTCCCTTTCTTTTGCGTTTCCGACAAAACATCAGTGTCTGTGGGCAGTTAGAATCTTCAGTTCCTGTGAGCGTCGGCATCTTCTGGGCCTGTGGAGTTTCTTGGACAGGGGCCGCGGGGCTCCAGGACGGCGCGCTTAGCGACACCATGGTGAGTAGGGTGAGGGGGCGAGTGGATGGGCGGGCAGGCCGAGGGGGCGCCCGGTCCCTCTGGGGCGCTCATGGCGTAGGGGCTCAGGCGTGCAATGCTGAGGGCTTCAGGTTCTTTGGTGTAACGAGGGGATTCTCTTCCTGCCTCGTTTAGCTGTCGCAAATTGAAAAACTGGAAACTGGGGAGCCGCGTTATCGTCCTGGACAGTGTCTTAATCCCGATGAAGCTCTTTCACCTGAGGGAAACAGACACAGAGAAGCGCTAGGGCCCGCTCCGAGTTACGGTGCATAGTGTGGGCCGGCTGTTTGTCCCTAAATACCACAGAGAAGATTAAAAGCAGTTGTGACTCTATGTTTCTGGGATTATTTCATTTATGTCCGTTCTCAGTCTGCTCCATAATACACACATCACGAGGGTAGGGGGTCTTTTCATTATTGCTTCCTTAATGTCTCACACAGAGTCATTGTAGATGTTCAATAACTATTGAAGAAATGAATGGCATAGACAGGAAGTGTTCTATGAGGGTGTGCTCTCTGTGGTCTGGCGTCATTTGTTGTTTCTTCATTTCTTCAAGAAGCATTTACGACGTGTAAATATAAGAATGCACGTAGTGCCGGTACAAAAATGTTGATTGGTTACTGTAATATTGGCTACTGTATTATTTTCATTAAGTGAAGCCCCTGTAAGAAACACGGGGCGTCATGGTTAGGTTATATGAGATATATTGGAAGCCATTGTAGATTGAGGAGCACAAGATCCCAAGAAAAAGAGAGAAACCAGAGGAATAGAAGTAGCCGTTTCGCGGGAGTCTGAGGCAGGAGAATGGCGTGAACCCAAGAGGCAGAGTTTGCAGTGAGCCGAGATCGCGCCGCTGCACTCCAGCCTGGGCGATAGAGCGAGACTCCATCTCAGAAAAAAAAAAAAAAAAAAAGAAGAGGTAGCCATTTCTGTGAGAAGGTATGTCCCAAATTACTGCGGTTGCGCCTGTCTACGAAGCATTTGCCAAGTTTGTTTCTGTCAGTTGAAGGGGAGAGTCTCAAAGGAGATTTAAATTGAATTCAATTTTGCTGAGTGTCTATAAACTGCATGCTTGTTGTATTTATCTCATGAAGACATCGTGACACCTCTGTGAGATGAGGTATGCACTCTATTGTAACGATGGGGAAACTTGAGTTATAGAGAGACTACTTCTCAGAGATGGTAAGTGGAAGAACTGGGAATGTAAGTCCCTGACTTAGTCGGGACTCTTTCTACCTAGACTACCACCCAGAAAACTCGGTCTCTGTCAGACACTGTGTTCAGGGATAATTGAGTTGACATTTAGTGTGACAGTACTTACATAAAGCTTACTTTATGAAAGGCAGTCTTCAGACTTATTTTCCCCAAATACCACTGGCAGGGAACAGGCAATTGTGATGCTGGGTGTTAAGTGCCATGGTAAGTATAATCCTTGATAGAGGACACCAGCCTAACTGGGAAGAAGGGGTCACAGAATAATGTTCTGGGTGGTCATGACACAAGTAAAATTTGAAGGAAGAATAATGTGAGTTAGCCACATACAAGGTGTTAGGGTCAGTGGAGGAGTAAAGATTCTAAGTAGAGGGAGGCGCAGCCTTGGTCACAGGATTTGGACATATTTGATTTTTGTTTATTGTTGTTCATATAGTAGTTCAAGTGGTTTGCTTGTGACTGTATTCTTGTAAAACTTTTCACTAAAAAGTAAATGGCAAGAAAAAAATATATTTTAAACATGGGCATTTTTCTTCTCTTTTCTCTCTTTCCAGGCCCGAAATGCAGAAAAGGCCATGTAAGTATCAACTTGGTTTTGGCTGTAAATTTTTTGTAACTTAATAACCACCATGTAACTCTTTTGTATTTCTTCTTTTGGTATTTGAGCCTTTTGAGAAGCTGTTTCTTTCTTTATATATGTTAAAAATAGCATTCCTGTTTTTGCCCGTTTGTTTTTTCCATTAATGTGTTTTCTCACAGTTTCTAGAACTTACACTGGATGTACATTTGTTCACCTGTGGTTGGTGCAGGAGTTGTGAGAGTGACAGCTAGAGAACACCAGGATGTTAGCCTTTTAACACCTGGATGTATTGCTCGTCACAGTGGTCTGATAAGTAGGGTTTCCCACAGTCCTTATGTGTAGTGTAAGTAAAATATATTCTTGGGTGTTCAGGAATACAAATTGCCTGTTAATGCCTACTCCTGAGAACAGGAAATCCCTAACTACTCTGGTTTCTTAATTGCTATGTATATATATATGAATGACATTAAATATGATCATAAGCAGATCTAACCCATCCAGGAACATGGGTAATGAGAAGTCTGTGTGAACAGGATCTAATGCAGTCTTTTATATCCCTGATAGGACGGCCTTAGCAAGATTTCGCCAGGCTCAGCTGGAAGAGGGAAAAGTGAAGGTTGGTGTAAATCTTCCTCATGAACTGTAAAGTATCAAGAATAAATGCAGACTGGGCACAGTGGCTTATGCCTGTAATCCCAGTACTTTGGGAGGCTGAGGTGGGTGGATCACTTGAGTTTAGGAGTTTGAGACCAGTCTGGACAACATGGCAAAATCCCTTCTACAAAAAATACAAGATTAGCCTAGCCAGGCATGGTGGTGCCTGCCTGTAGTCCCAGCTACTGGGGAAGCTGAGGCAGGAGGATCGCTTGAATGCAGGAGTCTTACATTTCAGGGAGTCATGATCATGCCACTGCTTTCCAGCCTGGGTGACACAGTGAGAACCTGTCAAAACAAAAAGCTGGGTGCAGTGGCTCACGCCTGTAATCCCAGCATAGTAGAGGCTGACAGGTGGATCATTTGAGGTCAGGAGTTTGAGACCAGCCTGGCCAACATGGTGAAACCCCGTCTCTACTAAAAATACAAAAATTAGCTGGGCGTGGTGGCAGGCACCTGTAATCCCAGCTCTTGGGAGGCTGAGGCAGGAGAATCACTTGAACCCTGCAGACGGAGGTTGCAGTGAGCCGAGAGCGCGCCGCTGCACTCCAGGTCAACAGATTCAAACTTCAGAATTTCCTATTTCTTATCTGTACCTGCTGACGCTCTTGAGAGTCTGTACACTTGAATACCTCCTCATAGCTGAGGCAGGGTGATGGATCTGCCTGCTTGTTTTTCAGTTTATTCTGTATTATGATGAGTGGGCCCCCCTCTTTTTTTTTTTTTGAGATGGACTGTCACTCTGTCGCCCAGGCTGGAGTGCAGTGGCGTGATCTTGGCTCACTGCAACCTCTATCTCCCTGGTTCAAGCAATTCCCCTGCCTCAGCCTCCCAAGTAGCTAGAATTACAGGCACATACCACCACGCCCAACTAATTTTTTTGTATTTTTAGTAGAGATGGGGTTTCACCATGTTGGCCAGACTGGTCTCAAACTCCAGGCCTCAGACAATCAGCCTGCCTCGACCTCCCAAAGTGGGGATAACAGGGATGAGCCACCGTGCCCGGCCTGATGATTGGGTCCTGTATTACTCCAGCTCTAATACTGAATAATGGGAACTTAGGAACTGGAGTAAGTTGTGGAGAACAGCTGTAAGCTGAAACCAGTAAATGATTTCATCTCTTAGAGACTCAGCCAAATTAGAGATAATATATACCATTCTTTGGATTTTTTTTTTTTAATTTTATATGCACATGTATATGTATACACCCATATTTATGTATGTATGTTTTAAACACTGATAGACATTGTTTCTTAAGGTACTATAAATATGCCATGAAATAGCTATAACCTAGTTTAGCTGTCTCTCTATTGCAGGACAGTTAAGTTCTTTTCAGTACTAAATACAATGCAATGAACGTTTTTCCTAAGGAGAGTTTGCAGAATGAGGTTTAAGGCTTAATGAGAATCATCTGGAATGAAAACTTCAAATGTATTTAGGCCATTAGATGATTTAGGCTTAAGGCCTGAATCAGTTGTGAATGCTGTATGAAACTTGTAAATAGTATAATGGAAATGTGTAATTTTTTTCTCCTTAGGAACGAAGACCCTTTCTGGCCTCAGAATGTACTGAGCTGCCCAAAGCTGAGAAGTGGAGACGACAGGTATGTTCTGGTAAATCTTATTTCAGTAGAAGTAACAAGTCTCTCATTTCTTCTTACTATCTAAATGACTGTTAAACCAAAAGTCTAAGTATTTTTAAATACTAATTTTGAATTATAGTTTTTCTGTACTTTCTAACATATTCAAAACTCATTAAAATGTATTACTTTTTTTAATAGATCATTGGAGAGATCTCTAAAAAAGTGGCTCAGATTCAGAATGGTAAGCAAACTTGTTCCTTTAAAGTGCTTGATTCTCAAATCCACAGTTAGACTTGAGGACTTCAGCACTCCTCTCACAATAATCAGTAGAACAAGTAGATAGTAAATGAGTAAGGACATAGAAGAGCCAATCAATACGATCAGTCAGTTTGATGTAGTTGAAAGTTGTAGAATACTCTACCTCACAACACTGTACCTAACAAAAAAGAATACATGGTTTTTTTGTTTTTTTGTGTGTTTTTTTTTTTGAGACAGAGTCTCAGTCTGTCACCCAGGCTGGAATGCAGTGGTACGATCTCGGCTCAGTTCAAGCTCCGCCTCCTGGGTTCATGCCATTCTCTTGCCTCAGCCTCCCGAATAGCTGGGACTATAGGCGCCTGCCACCATGCCCGGCTAATTTTTTTGTACTTTTAGTAGAGATAGGGTTTCACTGCCTTAGCCAGGATGGTCTCGATCTCCTGACCTCGTGATTCGCCTGCCTCGGCCTCCCAAAGTGCTGGGATTACAGGCATGAGCCACGACGCCTGGCCTAATACATGGTCTTTTTTAAGAGCACATGGAACGTTCACCAAAATAAAACATATTCTGGGCTGCAGAACAAATGTTAACAAATTTAAAATATTTGAGGGCGGGTGCAGTAGCTCAGGCCTATAATCCCAGCACTTTGGAAGGCCAAGGAGGGAGGATCACCTGAGGGCAGGAGTTTGAGACCAGCCTGACCAACATGGAGAAATGCCATCTCTACTGAAAATACAAAATTAGCTGGGCGTGGTTGTGCATGCCTGTAATCCCAGCTACTTGGGAGGCTGAGGCAGGAGAGTCACTTGAACCTGGTGGGCGGAGGTTACAGTGAACCGAGATCACACCGTTGCACTCTGGCCTCGGCAACAAGAGTGAAACTCCATCTCAAAAAAAAAAAAATGAAATTACACAAAGTATTTTCTCTGATTATAACAATAGATTCATATCTGAAAAATTCCTAAATATTTGGAAATTAAACAACACACTTTTAAATAATTCATGTGTCTGAGAGGAAACAGCAAAGAAATTAGAAGATATTTTGAATTTAATTAGAGTGAAAACATAATGTCAAAATTTAGGAGATGAAAAAATTTATGGGATATAGTGCTTCATTAAAAGTGTATAGCACTGGCCTGGTGCAGTGGCTCACGCCTATAATCCCAGCAGTTTGGGAGGCCGAGGTGGGTGGATCACGAGGTCAGGAGATAAGAGACTATCCTGGCCAACATGGTGAAACCCTGTTTCTACTAAAAATACAAAAATTAGCTGGGTGTGGTGGCATGTGCCTGTAATCCCAGCTACTCGGAAGGCTGAAGCAGGAGAATTGCTTGAATCCAGGAAGTGGAGGTTGTAGTGAGCCAAGATCGTGCCAATGCACTCCAGGAATCCATCTCAAAACAAACACACAAAAAATATATAGCACTGAAATAATGGAAAATTACGGAAGTTTTCAAATCAGTGATCTAAGCTTCTACCCTACGAAATTAGAAAAGAAGAGGCCGGGCACGATGGCTCAAGCGTGTAATACCAGCACTTTGGGAGGCCGAGACGGGCGGATCACGAGGTCAGGAGATCGAGACCATCCTGGCTAACATGGTGAAACCCCGTCTCTACTAAAAAATACAAAAAATTAGCCGGGCGAGGTGGCAGTCACCTGTAGTCCCAGCTACTCGGGAGGCTGAGGCAGAAGAATGGTGTGAACCCGGGAGGCAGAGCTTGCAGTGAGCTGAGATCCGGCCACAGCACTCCAGCCTGGGCAGCAGAGCGGAACCCCGTCCCAAAAAAAAAAAAAAAGAAAAGATCAATAAAATTGATAAACTTCTAAACTTCTAGTCAACTTCTAAACTTCTAGTCAGACTGACCAAGAAAAAATATACACAAATTAAGAATATTAGGAACCAAATTGGGAATATTACTATAGACTCTGTAGACATTAAAAGGATAATAAGGAAATATTACAGACAATTTTATGCCCATAAATTTGACAACTTAGATGAAATAGGTCAATTCCTTAAATTCCTCATAAGACACAAACTGCCAAAGCTCATTTAAGAGAAGTGGTTTTTTTTTTTTTTGGAGACAGAGTCTCGCTCTCTGTCACCCAGGCTGGAGTGCAGTGGCGAATTCTCGGCTCACTGCAACCTCCACCTCTCTGGGTTCAAGCAGTTTCTCCAGCCTCAGCCTCCCGAGTAGCTGGGATTACAGGCACCCTCCATCATACCTGGCTAATTTTTGTAATTTTTTAGTAGAGACAGGGTTTCACCATGTTGGACAGGCTGGTCTTGAATTCCTGACCTCAGGTAATACACCCTCCTCAGCCTTCCAAAGAGCTAGGATTACAGGTGTGAGCCACTGTGCTTGGTCGAGAAGTAGTTCATTTTTTTGTTGTGGTTTTGTTTTGAGACGGAGTCTCGCTCTGTTGCCCAGGCTGGAGTGCAGTGGCATGATCTTGGCTCACCGCAACCTCTGCCTCCTGAGTAGCTGGGATACAGGCGCCTGCCACCACGCCCAGCTAATTTTTTATGTGTGTTTTTTTTTTTTTTTTTTTTTTTGAGACGGAGTCTTGCTCTGCTGCCCAGGCTGGAGTGCTGTGGCCGGATCTCAGCTCACTGCAAGCTCCGCCTCCGGGGTTCATGCCATTCTCCTGCCTCAGCCTCCCAAGTAGCTGGGACTACAGGCGCCCGCCACCACCCCCGGCTAATTTTTTGTATTTTTTAGTAGAGACGGGGTTTCACCATGTTAGCCAGGATGGTCTCGATCTCCTGACCTCGTGATCCGCCTGTCTCAGCCTCCCAAAGTGCTGGGATTACAGGCTTGAGCCACCACGCCCGGCTTTTTTGTGTTTTTAGTAGAGACGGGGTTTCATCATGTTAGCCAGGGTGGTCTCGATCTCCTGACCTCATGATCTACCTGCCTCAGCCTCCCAAAGTGCTGGGATTACAGGCGTGAGCCACCGCACCTGGCCCTGAAGAAATTTTTGATTGTTACAACTGGAAGAGTGCTACTGGCATATAGTGGGTAGAGGCCAGGGATGTGTTAAGCTTCCTACAGTGTCAATAATTCCACTGTTTAGAGACACAGTTCAAGAAGAAATGGTAAACCTGAGTAGTCCTGTATCTGTTAAAGAAATCGAGGCTGGGCACCATGGCTCACACCTATAACCGCAGCACTTTGGGAAGCCGAGGTGGGTGGATCACCTGAGGTTAGGAGTTCAAGACCAGGCTGGCCAACATGGTAAAACACCATCTCTACGAAAAATACAAGAAGTAGCCAGGCATGGTGACATGTGCCTGTAATCCCAGCTACTTGGGAGGCTGTGGCAGGAGAATCACTTTAACCCAGGAGACAGAGGTTGCAGTGAGCCAAGATTGGGTCACTGCACTCCAGCCCGGGTGACAGAGTGACAGTCCATCTCAAAAAAAAAAAATAGAAAAAAGATGGAAAGAAATTGAATTCATTTCTAAATAATTTTCTACAAAGAAAATTCCAGGCCCAGATGGGTTCACTGGTCAGTTCTACCAAATATTTAAGGAAGAAATGATACCAACTCTACATAGTTTCCTCAAGAAAATGGAAGAAGAGGGAACACTTTTCAACTCATTTTACGAATTTTAGTATTAGTATCATTAAAATTCATTTTATAAATATTTATTATCAGTATTACCCTCATGCTAAAATCAGAAAAAGATGTGGGAAATAACTACTGACCAATATTTCCTATGAATATAGACAAAATCTTTAATGAAATATTAGCATATCAAACCTAGCAATGTATAAAAAGGATAATACATCACAACTAAGGATTTATTCTGGAAAACCATAGTAGATTCAACATTCAAAAATAAGTTAATTCACTATGTCATTCTAAAGAAGGAAAACTGTATGATGCTATAAGTAGATGCAGAAAAAGTATTTGACAAAATTAGACATTTATTCGTGGTAAGAACTCAGCAAACTGGGAATAAAAGGAAACTTTTTACCTTGATAAAGCACTTTTTTTTTTCCTTTTGTTTTTCTGCGATAGTGTTTTGTTCTTGTCACCCATGCCGGAGCGCAGTGGTGTAACCCCAGCTCAACGTAACCTCCGCCTCTCAGGTTCGATTGATTGTCCTGCCTCAGCCTCCCGAGTAGCTGGGAATACAGGCGCCAGCCACCACGCCTAGCTAATTTTTGTATTTTCAGGAGAGACAGGGTTTCACCATGTTGTCAAGGCTGGTCTCGAATTCCCAACCTCAGGTGATCCATCCACCTTGGCCTCCCTAAGTGCTGGGATTATAGGCATGAGCCACCACACCAGGCCCGGTACTAAACTTCTAATAAGAAACCCATAGTCTAAACTATTTAATGGTGAAGGATTGAATGAATAAGGTAAAGACATCCATTCTCACCACTATATTCAGCATGATACTGGAAATCCTAGCTGGTGCAGTAAAGTTAGAAAAGGAAATAAAAGGCATAAAGATTAGAAAGTAATAAATAAAACTGTCTTTATTGTGATGTAGAAAATCTTACATAATTTTCTTTGTTATTTGAGATGGAGTCTCGCTCTGTCACCCAGGCTGGAGTGTAGTGGCGTAGTCTCAGCTCACTGCAACCTCTGCCCCCTGGGTTCAAATGATTCTCCTGCCTCAGCCTCCTTAGTAGCTGGGCCTGCAGGCATGTGCCACAATGCCTGGCTCATTTTTGTATTTTTAGTAGAGACGGCGTTTCGCCATGTTGGCCAGCCTGGTCTCAAACTCCCACCCTCAGGTGATCTGCCTGCCTCTGCCTCTCAAAGTACTGGGATTATAGGCATGAGCCACCACGCCCAGCCTAAAATCCTACATAGTTTTGTATGTAGAAAATCCCAAGGAACCTACAGAAAGAATTCTAAAATGGATAAGTGAGTTTATCAAGTTCACAGAAAAGAAGTTCAATATACGGAATTTTATATATATATACACACATACACACACACACACACACATATATATATAATTTTTTTTTTTTTTCTGAGACAGAGGCTTGCTCTGTCGCCCACGCTGGAGTGCAGTGGCCCAGTCTTGGCTCACTCCAACCTCTGCCTCCCAGGTTCAAGCTATTCTGCCTCAGCCTCTCGAGTAACTGGGACTACAGGCATCCACCACCACACCTGGCTGATTTTTGTATTTTTAGTAGAGACAGGGTTTCACCATGTTGGCTAGGCTGGTCTGGAACTTCTGGACTCAATTGATCTGCCTGCTTCAGCCTCCCGAAGTGCTGGGATTACAGGTGTGAGCCACCATGCTCAGCTTCAAAGTTATATTTTTATATACTAACATTGAACAGCTGGAAATACAACATTTTTTAAAAGTGCTATTTACAAAAGCACCAAAACACAAGAAATAACTTAGGTATAAATCTTTTTTTAAAATTATTATTATTATTTTTTTGAGACGGAGTCTCACTCTGTCCCCCAGGCTGGAGTGCAGCTCACTGTAAGCTCTACCTCCCAGGTTCACGCCATTCTCCTGCCTCAGCCTCTCGAGTAGCTGGGACTACAGGTGCCCGCCACCACGCCCAGCTAATTTTTTGTATTTATAATAGAGACGAGGTTTCACCGTGTTAGCCAGGATGGTCTGGATCTCCTGACCTTGTGATCCACCTGCCTCGGCCTCCCAAAGTGCTGGGATTACAGGTATGAGCCACCGCACCTGGCCATACTTAGGTATAAATCTAACAAAATACAGTCAGGATCTGTATGCTGAAAACTAGGATGCAATGATTAAAGAAACCAAAGAAGACCTGAATGAATGGAGAAATATATTGTGCTCTTGTATGGGAAGACTTAACACAGTAAAGATGTTGATTCTTTCTTCAAATATATCACAATCAAAATTCTAACAGGATTTTTTGTTTACATTGATATTCTGTGTCTGAAATTTAATTGGAAAGGCGAACTACAATAGCCACAACAATTTTGAAAAGGAACAAAATTGGAGCATTCGTTCCACCTGATTTCAAGATGTAATAGAAAGCTCCAGCTTCCAGGTAATGTGGTATTGGTGAAAGGATAGGGCACATAGACCAAGGAAACAGAATTAGAAGTCCAGTAGAAGTCCAGAAATAGAGCCACACATAAATGGTCAGTTGACCTTTTTATTTATTTATTTTTTTTTTAATAGAGACAGAGCCTTTCTCTGTCACCCAGGCTGGAGTACAGTGGTGCAATCATAGCTCACTGCAGCATCCACCTCCTGGGCTCAAGTGATCCTTTTGCCTCAACCTCTCATGTAGCTGAGACTGCAGATGCATGCCACTATGCCTGGCTAATTTTTTTCTTTCTTTTTTTTTTTTGAGATGGAGTCTTGCTCTGTTGCCCAGGCTGGAGTGCAGTGACACGATCTCTGCCTCCAGGGTTTAAGCGATTCTCCTGCCTCAGCCTCCCGAGTAGCTGGGACTACAAGTGCATGCCACCATGCATGGCTGATTTTTTTGTATATATATATATATATATATA
>NW_016808004.1:4429766-4436819 GCF_001698545.2 Rhinopithecus bieti
AATTTTTTTTTTAGTGGAGACGGGGTTTCACTGTGTTAGCCAGGATGGTCTCCACCTCCTGACCTGATCTGCACACCTTGGCCTCCCAAAGTGTTAGGATTACAGGCGTGAGCTGCTGTGGCTGGCATGCCTGGCTAATTTTTTTGTTTTGAGATGGAGTTTCGTTCTTGTTGCCCAGGCTGGAGTGCAGTGGCGTCATCTCAGCTCACGGCAACCTCCACCTCCTGGGTTCAAGTGATTCTCCTGCCTCAGCCTCCCAAGTAGCTGGGATTACAGGCTTGCGTCACCATGCCCAGCTAATTGTTTGTATTTTTAGTAGAGATAGGGTTTCTCCATGTTTGTCAGACTGGTCCTGAACTGCCAACCTCAAGTGATCTGCCCGCCTCGGCCTACCAGAGTGCTGGGATTACAGGTGTGAGCCACTGCGCCCAGCCCTGCCTGGCTAATTTTTGAATTTTTGTAAAGATGGGCTCTTGTTGCCCAGGCTGGACTTGAGCAGTCTTCCCATCTGTGTCTCCCAAAGTGTTGGGATTACAGGCATGAGCCACTATGTCTGGCTTGGTCAATTGACTTTTGACAAAGTTATGAAAACAATTCAGTGGAGAAAGGGATGACAAATAACTCTTAAAAATTCATCAATAAGAAAATATAATTTATGGCAGGGCGTGGTGGCTCACACCTGTAATCCCAGCACTTTGGGAGGCCGAGGCGGGTGGATCACAAGGTCAGGAGATTGAAACCATCCTGGCTAACACTGGGAAACCCCGTCTCTACTGAAAATACAAAAAAAATTAGCCAGACTTGGTGGCGGGCGCCTGTAGTCCCAGCTACTCGGGAAGCTGAGGTGGGAAGTGGCGTGATCTCAGGAGGCGGAGCTTGCAGTGAGCAGAGATCGTGCCACTGCACTCCAGCCTGGGTGGCAGAGTGAGACTCCATCTCAAAAAAAAAAAGAAAAAAGAAAATATAATTTGTTTTAAGAAGTGGGCAAAATTTTGAACAGATACTTTACCAAAGAAAATATGTAGGCTCGGCACAGTGGCTCACACCTGTAATCCCAACACTTTGGGAGGCCAAGATGGGCGGATCACTTGAGCCCAGGAGTTTAAGACTAGCCTGGCCAAGATGGCAAAACCCCGTCTCTACTAAAAATACAAAAATTAGCTGGATGTGGTGACTCACCTCTGTAATCCCAACTACTTGGGAGGCTGAGGTATGAGGATAGCTTGAACCTGAGAGGCAGAGGTTGCAGTGAGCTGAGATTGTACCACTGCACTCCAGCCTGGGCAACAGAGCGAGACTGTCTCAAAAAAAAAAAAAAAAAAAAAATTAAGGGGAAAACGAGCCTTTTTTTTTTTTTTTAAAAAAAAAGTCATAAAGGAAATGCAGGTTAAAACAACAGTGAGATACTATACACTTAGTAGAATGACTTAAAGAAATAGTGACGGCCAGGCGCCATGGCTCAAGCCTGTAATCCCAGCACTTTGGGAGGCCGAGACGGGCGGATCACGAGGTCAGGAGATCGAGACCATCCTGGCTAACATGGTGAAACCCCGTCTCTACTAAAAAAATACAAAAAACTAGCCGGGCGTGGTGGCGGGCGCCTGTAGTCCCAGCTACTCGGGAGGCTGAGGCAGGAGAATGGCGTAAACCCGGGAGGCGGAGCTTGCAGTGAGCTGAGATCCGGCCACTGCACTCCAGCCTGGGTGACAGAGCGAGACTCCGTCTCAAAAAAAAAAAGAAATAGTGACAATGCCAAGTGCTGGTGAGTATGTGAAGTAATGAACTCACATGCACTGCTAGTGAGGAGGCAAAATGGAACAGCTACTTTAAAATGGGGTTTGGTGGTTTCTTATAAAGTTAAACATACACTTAACCTATGATTCAGCAATTCCATTCCTAGGTATTTCTCCAAGAGAAATGTAATCCTTTTCTGTTACACAAAAACTCATACATAGTGTTTATAGTAGTCCCCAAACTGGAAGCAACCCAAAGATCCTTCTGGTGAATGGATAAACAAACTGAGGTGTGTCTATACAATAAAATAATACTCAGTAGTAAAAACAAACATATAGACTAGGCACTGTGGCTCATGCCTATAATCCCCAGCACTTTGGGAGACCAAGGTGGGAGGATCGCTTTGAGCCCAGGAGTTGGGGACCAGCCTGGGCAACATAGTAAGGCCTCATCTTTGTAAATGATAATAATAATCAAAGTAAATAAATAAAATTGAAACATATGGATGAATCTCAAAAGCATGCTTTTGAGCATAATGCTGAGTGAAAGATACAAAACTCAAAATGCTGTGTAGTTTGTGATCCCATTTATATGATGTTCTGGAAGAGCAAAATTATAGGAACAAAATACATTATGTTTACTGGTGGCCAAAAGTTGGGTAAGGGGAGGGGGTAACTATAGTGGCACATAAGGGAATGTTTTGGGGCGATGGAACTTTCTGTGTCTTAATTGTGGTGATGATTACATGATTATATGCATTTGTGAAAACTCATATAATTATGTACCAAAAAGTAATGTTTTATATGTAGATTTTGGAAAGTCAATAAAAAAACATAAAACATGTGATTCTTGTTTTCTCCAAGATGCCTTGGCTTTGCTTTGGGAGAGGCTTCTGGAATCCTCTCCCTTTGCTTTGGTTGAGGACCTCAGATGATTGGGCAGATGATTGGGCTGCTTTGAGTTCTCTGTGTCTTTAGCACTGGAAAGTCTCACCATGGTGGTGGCAGATCTTTTTCTTTCCTAACAGAACAGAACATGGGAGTGGGAGGTTCTAAAATGTATTTTTTTTTTAAATTATTTATTTATTTATTTATTTTGAGACAGTCTTGCCCTGTCACCCAGGCTGGAGTGCAGTGGTGTGATCTTGGCTCAATGCAACCTCTGTCTCCCAGGCTCAAGCAGTTCTCCTGCCTCAAGCTTCCTGAGTAGCTGGGATTACAAGCGTGCACCACCACTACCGGCTAATTGTTGTATTTTTAGTAGAAACAAGGACGTCCCATGTTAGCCAAGGCTGGTCTCGAACTCCTGACCTCAAGTGATCTATCCTCCTGTGCCTCCCAGAAGCCTGGGATTACAGGTGTGAGCTACCGCACCCAGTTACAGTGTATTCTTTTTACTTGACTTTTTTTTTTTTTGAGTCAAGGTCTCACTCTGTCACCCAGGCTGGAGTGCAGTGGTGCTATCACAGCTCACTGTAGTCTCCACCTCCTGGGCTCAAGCGATTCTCCCACCTCAGTCTCCCAAGTAGCTGGAACCACAGGCATGTGCCACCACAGCCAGTTAATTTTTCGTATTTTTGGTGGAGATGGGATTTCACTATTTGCCCAGGCTGGCTTGAACTCCTGAGCTCAAGCAGTCCACCCACCTCGGCTTCCCAGAGTGCTGGGATTACAGGCTTGAGCCACTGCACCCGGCCTGTTTGACTTTTTTTTTTTTTTGAGATGGAGTCTTGCTCGTCGCCTAGGCTGGAGTGCAATGGCATGATCTCGGCTCACTGCAAGCCTCACCTCCCAGGTTCACACCATTCTCCTATCTCAGCCTCCCGAGTAGCTGCGACTACAGGCACCCGCCACCACGCCCTACTAATTTTTTGTATTTTTAGCAGACAGGGTTTCATTGTGTTAGCCAGGATGATCTCGATCTCCTGACCTTGTGATCCGCCTGCGTCGGCCTCCCAAAGTGCTGGGATTACAGGCTTGAGCCACCGCGCCTGGCCTGTTTGACTTTTTTTTAAAAAATGGACTTTATCCAGGCAAAAATTACATATAATAAAATTCCTCCATTTTTAATGTAGAGTTGGATGAATTACAGCAGATTTTTATACCCATGAAAGCCACCACGTCCACAAGCAGTATCCATCACTCCTAGAAGTCCTCTCATGCCCATCTTCTAGAGCATCGGTCTTAGCTGTAACCCAGGTGTAAGAGCCCTTCTGGACTTGCTGTTGTCATCCACCATTACCTCATAAAGGCCTTGCTGTGTCTCCACTGTGTGCAAATTGTCCCTTCCAACAGTTATATGATGTTTCATTTCAACCTATTAGGGTTCATTAATCATTTTCCCACCTTCTCTATGGTGTGATGCCCCAGCTGCACCGCAGTGAAATTTGTTGTGCACATCCCTTTCAATTAATCCCTTAGGCTTAATTCTTAGCCCTATAGTCCTTGCCAGAAATTTTTCCCATATAGCAATACATTGCTTTCCTGAAAAGGCTAAAACATCATAGAATGCTGCCAGCCCTGGGTGCCCATCCCAGCCTCGTTGTGTCTTTGCTGGCCTTGGTTGCTGTTTCCCCCTCTCTCTTAAGAGCTTGTTATTTCAGTAACTGTATAAATGGAACTGCCGGGTTGTTTCAGGTTAGTTTGTATTTTTTTGGTTGCTAGTGAGGATGAAATTATTTTCAAGGATTTTTTTTTTTTTCTTACGCTAGTGGAAACTCTTTATAATTCTTGTCCTTTCATTTTATTTGGGTGATTTTTCTTATCAATTTAGATAACTATTTTTATGTAGTATACCTTTGTAGGTGTTGACATTGATTTTAAGGGTATGATATTGAGTGTGAGTGTTGGAGGTGTTGACGATTTTTATGGAATTACCTTGTTAACCTTTTTGTTTTCTAGCTGGTTTAGGTGAATTTCGAATTCGTGACCTGAATGATGAAATTAACAAGCTGCTAAGGGAGAAAGGACACTGGGAGGTCCGGATAAAGGAGCTGGGCGGTCCTGATTATGGAGTGAGTACATGGCAGCCCTGGTGGCAGGTCCCATCTAGTTTTCCACCCCTAGCAGTTCCCAGCCTATTCCTGCCATGGTAGTCCCTTGATACAGGAAACCTGTGAACAGGTGGGTAGGATGATGCTGGAAGACTTCACAGCACATGCATCACAGCAGACAGGGCATCTGTATGTACTAGCCAGAAGCCCTTATGTAAGCTGCTTCATCTCTGGGCCTTGTGTTTAAAATGACCATGAGCCCGGGTGCGGTAGCTCACTCCTATAATCCCAGCACTTTGGGAGGCCGAGGTGGGCAGATCACTGGAGGTCAGGAGTTCAAGAGCAGCCTGGCCAATATGGCAAAAGCCCATCTCTTCTAAAAATACAAAAATTAGCTGTGTGTGGTGGTGCGTGCCTGTAATCCCAGCTACTTTGGAGGCTGAGGCTGAGGCAGGAGAATCACTCGAACCTGGAAGACATAGGTTGCAGTGAGCCAAGATCGCCATTGCACTCCAGCCTGGGCGACAGAGTAAGATTCCTTCCCCCACCTACAAAAAAGAAAAAGAAAGAAAAGACTATGGTCCTTCACTGGGTGCAGTGGCTCACACCTGTAATCCTAGCACTTTGGGAGGCTGAGTCAGGACGACCACTTGAGCACCGGAGTTTGAGACCAGCCTAGGCAACGCTGTGGGACCCTGAATCTACAAAATATTTAAACATTAGCTAGGCATGGTAGCAGATGCTTATAGTCCCAGAAGGATGAGGTGGGAGGGTCGCTTGAGCCTGGGAGGTGGAGGCTGCAGTGAGCTGTCATCATGCCACTCACCTCAGCCTGGGTGCCAGAGCAAGATGCTGTCTGAAAAAAAAAAAAAAAAAAGATAAAATAACAATGGTTCCTCACATTATTTGAGCGCCTTAGGAACTGGAGACAGCCATTTGTTGGCTTTGTTATCTGAGAGCCATAGAGACACTCCATTCTGTCCTTTTTTTGGACTTCTGTAAGTGCAATACTCTAGAAACATAGCTTTCAAACTTTTAAGAACATGGCCTATTGTAAAACACACACACACACACAATCACAAGCCAGCACACAACAGTGCTGAAAAAACAGTAGTATGGTATACTTTGATATTTTTTATTCTGTTCTATTTTGGTTTTTAAAAAATTGATGTTTGTGACCTGCTTAACTGATTTCATGACGCACTAATGGGTCTTGGTTTTGAAAACTCCTGCCCCAGAGCCTAATTATTTCACACTTTTGTGATGAGACCTACCTCAGATCACTGGAAACAACAGTATCTAATCAATGGACTATAACATGTTATGTAAGAAACACATGCAGTTTTTCTACGTGTTGATCTTTTCACCTTTGAGAAAGTCTTAACACATAATCATAATTCTCACCCTAGTACATGCAAATGGAGCATTCAGCCTTCCCACTGCAGAAGAGGAAAGACACTTCCATTTCTGAAACCCCTTTTGTGTCCGGGCACTGCACTAGGAGCCTTCTCTTCTCTTGGATGTCTTACCTAACTTCTTTTTTTCTTTTCATTTATTTTATTTTTGTTGTTTCTTATTTTTATATGCCAATCTTCTCTGTATCATTCTGATTTTAGTATATGTCCTGCCAGAGTGAGCACTTGCCTGACCTCTTCAGCAGTTGTGTGGTGGAGATTTTATTTTTCCTGTGAGGCTGCTTAAAAGCAGCTCATTAATCCACCTAGAAAAGTGGTCTCAGATGTATGAAAAAATTAATATGTGAAATGTTAAGTTCCACCACCCAAATTCAACATAAATTCAATATAAATATATAAAATTAATATTTTATATCTTTTCTTCCAGAGACTTTTAATACTTAATAATTTTTTTTATTTTCTGCATATAAAAGTAATATATTATCACTAAGTTCAGAAAAGTACAAAGAAGCAGAACAACACTCAGTCACAATCCCATTACATAAGCGCAGCCACTTGAATATGCTCTTTATCTTTTTTCCTTCCGTTGTTTTTGTGTGAATGTCATAATTGAAACCATACTCACTGTATGTCCAATTTTGGTTCTAGGTTTTGTTTTTCTTTTCAAAATGGTAGCTTCGATTATATAAACAAGTACATATTTTCGTGTAGAGAAAAAATATAAATATAAAAATTATAAAATATAAACAATACATATTAGTGTATACATTATAGAAATTCATTAATATTCTCACTACGTGCTTTATTCTCTAAACTGTATAAGGAATACACCTTCATGTCAGATAATCATATGATCGATAAGTATATTAAATTGCTTTATTTTAGTTTAGTTTTTTTTTTTTTTTTTTTTTT
>NW_016808004.1:4440962-4487647 GCF_001698545.2 Rhinopithecus bieti
CGCCCGGCTGTTTTCTATTTTTTTTTTAAAATATATAGTTCTACTTTTATTAAACCCTGCTTATTTTAAAATTCATTATTCCAAAACTGGTTTTGTATAGGTCGCTATCGTCACTTAAAAATAATTCAGAGTTTAAATATTGTGCCATTAATTATGAAGCAATATATTTTTTATTACACAGAAGTTATAGCCAGGTGCAGTGGCTCATGCTTCTAATCCCAGCACTTTGGGAGGCCAAGGCGGGAGAATCACGAGGTCAGGAGTTCCACACCAGCCTGGCCAACATAGTGAAACCCTGTCTCTACTAAAAATACAAAAAAAATATTAGCTGGGCATAGTGGCAGGCACCTATGTAATCCCAGCTACTCAGGAGGCTGAGGCAGGAGAATCGCTTGAACCTGGGAGGCAGAGGTTGCAGTGAGCCGAGATTGTGCCACTGCACTCCAGCCTGGGCAGCAGAGGAAGACTCCATTTTAAACAAAAAAAGTAAATTATAAAATACAGAAAATCGGAAAAAGACCACTCACATTTTCACACCTCATATGTGATGATTGTTAATATATTAGGACATTGTTCCCTCCAGTTTCTTTCTTTCTATTTATTTATTTATTTTTATTTGTTTATTTTTTTGGTGAGACGGAGTCTTGCTCTGTTGCACAGACTGGAGTGTAGTGGTGCGATCTTGGCTCACCGCAACCTCAGCCTCCCGGGTTTGTGGCCCAATCTCGGTTCACTGCAAGCTCTGCCTCCCAGGTTCACGCCATTCTCTTGCCTCAGCCTCCCGACTACAGGCATCTGACACCATGCCCAGCTAATTTTTTTTCTTCTTTTTTTTTTTTTTTTTTTTTTTTTGTATTTTTAGTAGAGATGGGGTTTCACTGTGTTAGCCAGGATGGTCTCGATCTCCTGACCTCGTGATCTGCTCGCCTTGGCCTCCCAAAGTGCTGGGATTACAGGTGTGAGCCACCGTGCCTGGTACTAATTTGTATTTTAGTAGAGACGTGATTTCACTATGTTGGCCAGGGTGGTCTCGAGCTTTTTTTTTTTTTTTGAGATGGAGTCTTGCTCTGTTGTCCAAGTTGGAGTGCAGTGACGCGATCTCACATCACTGCTGCAAGCTCCGCTTCCCAGGTTCACGCCATTCTCCTGCGTCAGCCTCCCGAGTAGCTGGGACTACAGGTGCCCGCCACCACACCTGGCAAAACTTTTGTATTTTTTAGTAGAGACGGGCTTTCACCATGTTAGCCAAGATGGTCTCGATCTCCTGACCTCGTGATCTGCTCGCCTTGGCCTCCCAAAGTGCTGGGATTACAGGTGTGAGCCACCGTGCCTGGTACTAATTTGTATTTTTAGTAGAGACGTGATTTCACTATGTTGGCCAGGGTGGTCTCGAGCTTTTTTTTTTTTTTTTGAGATGGAGTCTTGCTCTGTTGTCCAAGTTGGAGTGCAGTGACGCGATCTCACATCACTGCTGCAAGCTCCGCTTCCCAGGTTCACGCCATTCTCCTGCGTCAGCCTCCCGAGTAGCTGGGACTACAGGTGCCCGCCACCACACCTGGCAAAACTTTTGTATTTTTTAGTAGAGACGGGCTTTCACCATGTTAGCCAAGATGGTCTCGATCTCCTGACCTCGTGATCCACCTGCCTCGGCCTCCCAAAGTGCTGGGATTATAGGCGTGAACCACTGCTCCCAGCTGGTCTTGAACTCTTGATGTTGTGATCTGCCCACCTCGGCCTCTGTCTTGGGCTCCCAATGCGCTGGGATTACAGGAGTGAGCCACTTCACCTGGCTGTTCCTTCCAGTTTCTAAAGGCTTATACTGGGGCGGCTCCTACATTGTGATTATGCTCTATATGTTAGGTTTTTTGCATTTACATTTTTTCTACATGTATTTTTGCTTATTCCGGTCATAGATTTTTGGATTTTTTAATTTATTTTCCTTTTTTGTCATCTCTTTAAAAGATTTTGTTTTAGAAAGAAAATACTTAAGTCAATTTTACCGGTTATAATTCAAATAGTACAGATAGAGTTAAAGTCCTCTTACCTCTACCCTCATCCCAGTGCCCCTCCTAGAGGTAACTGATAATCATTATTATCGTTTGGTATGTTCCTTTCCGGCCTTAAGAAAAAAATTTTTTTTTAGGCCAGGTGCAGTGGCTCACACCAGTAATCCCAGCACTTTGGGAGGCCGAGGAGGGTGGATCACATGAGGTCAGGAGTTCAAGACCAGCCTGACCAACATGGTGAAACCACATCTCTACTGAAAGTACAAAATCAGGCCGGGCATGGTGGCTACGCCTGTAATCCCAGCACTTTGGGAGGCCAAAGTAGGCGGATCACAAGGTGAGGAGATCAAGACCATCCCGGCTAACACAGTGAAACCCTGTCTCTGCTAAAAAAAATACGAAAAATTAGCTGGTCATGGTGGCGGGCGCCTGTAATCCCAGCTATTCGGGAGGCTGAGGCAGGAGAGTGGCGTGAACCCAGGAGGTGGAGCTTGCAGTGAGCTGAGATCACGCCACCTCTGTCTTTTAAAAAAAAAAAAAGAAGAAGAAAATACAAAATTAGCCAGGCATGGTGGCGCATGCCTATAATCCCAGCTACTTGGGAGGCTGAGGCAGGAGAATTGCTTGAACCCCGGAGGCAGAGGTTGCAGTGAGCCGAGATTGCACCACTGCACTCCAGCCTGGGCGACAGAGCAAGACTCCGTCTTAAAAAAAAAAAAGAGAGACAGGACTTTGTTCTGTCACCCAGGCTGTGGAATACAGTGGTGCAATCATAGCTTATTGCAGCCTTGAACTCCAGGGCTCAAGGCATCCTTCTGCCTCTTGAGTAGCTAGGAGTACAGGCATGTATCACCACCCCTGACATTTTTTAAAATTTCTGTAGAGATGGGGGGTCTCACTATGTTGTCTAGTAATTCTTGAACTCCTTGCCTCGAGCAGGCCTCCTGCCTCGGGCTCCCAAAGCATTGGGATTACAAGCATGAACCCCTGCACTCAGCCTTCTTTTAGTCCCGTTTCCAGGCAGTTACATGCTTATTTCATCAGTATAAGTGACAGGTGACTTAACCCCAAGGAAATCCCAGGATAGTTTGCCTTCAGGCATGGCTGAATGTAGCTCACATTTCTTTGTATTGCAGTTTTGACTTCCACTGTGTAAACTTCTTTCTCTGCCTGGCTTTCCACTTGTGGCAATCATCTGTCATCGACTTAGGTCTTGTTCTCTCAGCAACAGATTTTTCTCCCAAGCAGCTCAAGCAAAATTCCCAGACTGAGTGTAGTTGGTTTTGATTGGATTATAATGCCATCATCCATATACCAGCCCCTGTGGCCAGGAGGAACGCAGTACTCTGAGCCAGCCAGGCTTCAACCTGCACTATCTCCTGGCTCCAGCCAGCATGATGACCACTACTTACATGACGTGGCCCAAGAGTGGCAGAGGGGTGGGCACAGTTGCTGTTACCAACAGTGGGGTGATAGATAGAGGCCTGCCAAATGACAGTGGCTCTTTCATAACTGTTGTGTTGTGATAGCCATTGGTATCCTCCCACAAATATACTTAGAACTCTGTTAGTGGATGTGAAGGATTAAAGAGTATCATGGTATGGATTAACCATACCTGACATAACAATTCCTCCATTGCAGACCTTTACTTTCCAGTTTTTTTTTTCTTTCTATCTTTTTTTTTTTTTTTTTTTGAGATGGACTCTCACTCTGTTGCCCTGGCTAGAGTGCAGTGGCGCGATCTCGACTCACTGCCAGCTCTGCCTCCTGGGTTGAAGTGTTTCTCCTACCTCAGCCTCCTCAGTAGCTTGGGATTATAGGCGCCTGGCAACACGCCTCACCACCGCCCTGCTAAATTTTTGTATTTTTTTTTTTTTTTTTTTTTTTTTTTTTTTTTTTTTTTTTCTTTTTTTTGAGACGGAGTCTTTGCTCTGCCGCCCAAGGCGAGCTGGAGTGCAGTGGCCGGATCTCAGCTCACTGCAGCTCCGCCTCCCAGGTTCACGCCATTCTTCCTGTCTTCAGCCTCCGAGTAGCTGGACTACAGGCGCCCGCCTCGTCGCCCGGCTAGCTTTTTTGTAATTTTTAGTAGACGACGTTTCACGTATTAGCAGGATGGTCCTCGATCTCCTGACATCATGATCCGCCCGTCTCGCCCTCCCAAAGTGCTGGGATTGACAGGCTTGAAGCCACCCGGCGCCTGGCCTAATTTTTTGGTAATTTTTAATAGAGACCAGGGTTTTGCCCATGTTGGCCAGTCCTGCGTCTTGAACCCTGACCTCAGGTGATCTACCTGCCTCGGCCTCCCAAAATGCTGGATTACAGGCATGAGCCATGGCTGTCTGGCTAGCTTTTATTCTTTGACTAATCTGGTTGGCCTTGTCATTTTCTTTTTCATTTTCAATAATTCTCTGGCCGGGCCCACAGTGCTCACACCTACTAATCTTAGCACTTTGGGAAGCCTAAGCGGGCAGATCATCTGAGGTCAAGTTTGAGACTTGCCTGGCCAACAAGTGAAACCCATCTCTCCTAAAAATACAAAAATTAGCTGAGTGTGGTGGTGGGTGCCTGTAATCCCAGCTACTCGGGAGGCTGAGGCAGGAGAATCACTTGAACCTGGAGGCAGAGGTTGTAGTGAGCCGAGATCATGCCATTGCACTCTAGCCTGGACAACAAGAGTGAAATTCCATCTCAAAAAAAAAAAAAAGAATTACTTGAATATTCTGGATAATAGTCCTAGTCTGAAAATATCTTCTTTAGGGCTTTCTCATCTATCTTTTTTGTTTGTTTATAGTTTTTTTTTTTTTTTTTTTTTTTTTTTTTTTTTTTTTTTTTTAACGTAGATTTGATGCTGGCTTAATTCTTGTCCCATTTCGGGTATAGTTTCTTTTGTCTTTTTTATTTACTTATGTTTCTTGTCATGCTTTTTCATTAAACATTATGACAGTTCCTGTGTTATTAAAATACTTTGTGAATTAGCATTACAGGGGCTGCAGGATATCCCATCCCATACATATTCTGCAATTTACAATCCTAGGTTATTTCCAAGTTTTCTCTCTTACATAAATAATAATGTGATGCATATTTCTGTCCATGAAGCTTTTTGCTATCTTATGTTTGCACTGCAACCAGCCTGGAATTTCTTTTTTCTTTTTTTTTTCTTTTTTTTTTTTTTTGAGACGGAGTCCGGCTCTGTTGCCCAGGCTGGAGTGCAGTGGCGCGGTCTTGGCTCACGGCAACCTCCGCCTCCTGGGTTCAAGTGATTCTCCTGCCTCAGCCTCCGGAGTAGCTGGGATTAAAGGGGCCCACCACCATGCCTGACTGATTTTTGTATTTTTAGTAGAGATGGGGTTTCACCATGTTGGCCACGCTGGTCTCGAACTGCTGACCTCATGATTCTCTCGCCTCGGCCTCCCAAAGTGCTGGGATTACAGGCGTGAGCCACCGCGCCGAGCTTGGTTTTGTTTTTTAATTAGGTAGGTTGCTTTTAAATGGACTAATGGGTCCCAGTACTGAATTTAAAAAGGGCTCAACCACTTAAATAATCCCATGAATACTATAGAAAAGTGCCTATCCATGGTATTTTCTTTTTTTGTGATGGAGCCTTGCTTTGTTGTCCAGGCTAGAGTGCAGTGGTGTGATCTCGGCTCACTGCAAACTCTGCCTCCCGGGTTCAAGCGATTCTCCTGCCTCAGCCTGAGTAGCTGGGATTACAGGCGCGCACCACCACGCCTGGCGAATTTTTGTATTTTTAGTAGAGACGAGGTTTCACCATGTTGGTCAGGCTGGTCTCGAACTCCTGACCTCGTGAGCCGCCTGCCTCGGCCTCCCAAAGTGCTGGGATTATAGGCGCGAGCCACCGCACCTACGTGGTATTTTCATGAACATACGTGCCACGTGGCTGTGTAGCGTTGCATCAGGAGACAGCTTCACTGGAGTGTGATTGTGACTTGGAAACTCAGCTCTGTTTCTGTTTCTTATAGCTCTTCCTCCTCCCAGAAAGACACGTGCTGAGCTCATGAAGGCAATCGATTTTGAGTACTATGGTTACCTAGATGAAGACGATGGTGTTATTGTGCCTTTGGAACAGGAATATGAAAAGAAACGTAGGTCTCTGGGCATTTTATTTTCGAATAGATGGCATCTGTTTTCTGTTGTCTCCTTTGAAAACAGGATTTTCAATAGTGCTTTATGCCAGAAAGGAGTTTTCTTTGTTGCTAATGGTCTTCAGGTGTGATGGTCTGTTAATTCCCTGATCTCTGTGAGGCAGTCAAGGCTGTGTGGGCCAGAGATAACAGGTTGGGGAAGCCATGAGAACCAAGTCTGACCAGTCCCTGTCTGCTAGGAGATCACCATCTGGATTTGTGCTAATACCAGTGCCCATGTGACACATCAAGCCAAGACTTTGGAAGCAAGTGGTCTGGAGCTGGAGCTGATTTCTAGCATGCTCTGCCCCTGCCTTCTCTGTTTTCATGTGGACATGTTGGGAAGCCACTCAGGTTGTGGAACTAGGGAGGATTTGGGAATGTTCCCTAAAAATCTGCTTTGTAGTGACTGAAAGCCAGAGCTGTTGTAGGACTACCATGCCTCACATCCATTTCCACTCATGGGGGCAGAATGAAGGATGTCCCTTTCTAGGGGGGATATCTAGACTTTCCCTGCATAGTGTTGGCCTTTCCCTGCGTAGTGTTGAAAGCTCATTTAGAGACTGAAATAAATAGCACCTACCCTCTCTTGTGTTCAGTCAGAGCCGAGTTAGTGGAAAAGTGGAAAGCAGAGAGAGAGGCTCGGCTGGCAAGAGGAGAAAAGGAAGAGGAGGAGGAAGAGGAGGAAGAGATCAACATCTATGCAGTCACCGAGGAGGAGGTATTGGGTTTGGTCCCCTCTGGCACTCACTGCCATCTGCTCCAAGCCATGAAGTATGGCAGGGAGGAAGCTTGGCTTCAAAACACAGAGTCAGGGTTCACAGCCCAGCTTGCTCGCCTGCAGGATGGCTGTGAAAACACTCGTGAGATTACAGGAGGGTTTCAGGAGGCAGCAGCCATGAGAGTGCCCTGCTGGCCATGCTTTACACAAGGGCTTCCTTCCTTCCTTCTTAGAGACAGGCCCTCCTGCATGCCCTGGAATTAGATTGATAAACACAGAGGAAGCCATGAGCTTTAGCCCATGACCTCATCACTTCTGTTCACATGGCAGTGCCAGTCGCTCTTCCGTAGTCTAACACTCCCATCTTTTTTATTTTTTTGAGACGGAGTCTTGCTCGACTGTCACCCAGGCTGGAGTGCAGTGGCATGATCTTGGCTCACTGCAACCTCTGCCTTCTAGGTTCAAGCAATTCTTCTGCCTCAGCCTCCCGAGTAGCTGGGACTACAGGCGAGTGCCACCATGCCCGGCTAATTTTTATATATTTAATAGAGACAGGGTTTCACCATATTGGCCAGGCTGGTCTCGAACTCCTGACCTCGTGATCCATCCGCCTTGGCCTCCCAAAGTGCTGGGATGACAGGTGTGAACCATTGCATCTGGCCCTAACACCCCTTCTTACAGATGGAAACAAACCCAGAGGGTCATGGTTGGGGAATCCTTGCATATTTTCAGACCTTTTGCATATTTTCTGATCTATAGGAAACACTCATTATATATCTTAGTTATTACTTTTTATTATAGCCACCATGTAAGTAATCTTGACATATCTGTCTGTGCTACACCTTTTATTTTTTCTATGAAACATTACCAAAACTTCACTGCATTAAAGGAGATATTCTGAAACAAGGAAAAGTCAGCATTTGAAATATCTGCCTCCCATGCAGAGCTCTTCTGCAGGGCCCTCTGTTTGGAGTCCTTGCTGCCTGCACAGATCCAAGTGGATCTGATTTGCTGGACTGAGAGAAGGGAGGGGATCACCCACACATGGATCATGGCTCAGGTTCCACATAAGGAGCTTGCTGAGACACCACTGGTGAAGAAGCAGGCTCAGGTTTAGTGACTTAGTCAATGTCACACAGGATGTAACAGGCCTGATGTTCCTGCTCATGTCTAGCTGGGCTAGTGGAGTTCAGTGCGGGTCTGAAGCAGGATGGCAGCATGCCTTAGGAGGATTTCCTCTAGGTATAAATACTCATTTGCTCTCTCAGCAGGTGTTTAATTCATGGCTCCTGTGAGCCAGCCCCTTTCCAGGTGCAGGGGCATAGTGGTACAGAGGCCTGGTGTGTAGCTTTTAGTCCGGGGGAGGCAGTCCAGTAAGAGAGACAGTGAGCAGCAGTCCCTCAATAAAGCCTTGGTGCAGGGACAGACTGCAGACGCTCTGCTGGGAAGCTAACCCCTCAGCTGAGATTAGGACGATCCAGGGAACTTAACCAAGGGAGGAGGAGATGATACGCCCCAGCAGGAGCACATCATGTGCTGAGAGATCCTGTGATGAGTATGAGAGACAAAGGACAGCCCAGTGTGCTAGAGTGCAGAGAGTGGGTGCTGGGTGTGAGTGGAGGCTGATGGGGAGCTGGCGTTGTGGGGAAGAGCAGTGGAAACCCACAGCAGAATTTTTTTTTTTTCTTTTCAAATAATTACAGAGATACAGGAAGTTGCAAAGAATGCAGAGAGATCTTGTGTATGCTTCACCCATTTCCCCCAATGGTTCTGTCTCATGTAGTTCTAGCACAGTAGTAAAACTGGGAGGTTGACGTTGGCATAATGAACGTGTAAAGTTCTGTGTCGTTTGTCTCCATGTATGGAGAACCATGTGGCCATCATGACAATCCAGATACAGAACTGGCCGGGGGTGGTAGTCACGCCTATAATCCTAATACTTTGGGAGGCTGAGGTGGGAGGATTGCTTGAACTCAGGAGTTCGAGACCAGTCTTGGCAACACAATGAGGCCCTGTTTCTACCAAAAATAAAAACAATTAGCTGGGTGTGGTTGGAGATGCCTATAGTCCCAGCTCCTCAGGAGGCTGAGGTGTGAGAATTGCTTGAGCTCAGGGGGTTGAGATTGCAGTGAGCTGTAATTACACCACCGCACTCCAGCCTGGGAACTGTCCCCTTACCACAAAGATCCCTGGTGCCACCCCTTCACAGTTCACATCTCCCTGTCCTCACCATCTCTTGACCTAGCTGAACCCTAACCATCTCTGATTTTGTCATTTCATAATGTTTTATAAATGGGATCATGCTGTGGGTCACCTTTCGAGATGGCCTTGACACTCAGCATGATTCCCTTGCCATCCCTCTGGTTGTTGAGTTCAATAGTTCATTCCTTTTCACTGCTGAGTGTTGTTCCGTATACAGAAAAGTACACACCTGCTAAATGTGTAGGTCACTGGATTTTCATAGGTTGAACACACACACATAGCAAATACCAGTGAAGAAATAGAACAGGACCACAACGCCAGAAGCTCACTGGTGCCTCAGGGGTCACCCTCCTGACCTTTCGTGACCCGTATGTTTTACTTGTGTCTGAACTTTACATATGTGGAGTCATGTGTACTCTTTTGTGTCTGATGTTTGTAGGTATTTGTGTTGTGTCCAGCTTGGGGTTTTGGCAGATAGGGTTGCTGGGAATTTTCTTGTTCCCGTGCAGTGTTTGAGTACATGTTGAGGAGTGGAACCACCAGATCAGGGTAGGTGTGTGTTTAGTGTTAGATACAACCAGTTTCTCCAAGTGCCAGCAATGGATGAGAGGTTCCTCAAGAGGCTTTTCAAGCCACCCCCACTGGGAACCAGTCAGGGAACGGGTCGTGCACGGTGTCTGGCAGAGCCCAGCAAACAGTGGACTTCCGACTTGCCACAAGACCCTTTCTCTCTTTCCAAGTCCATGTTGTTTTCTTTGTTATTAGAAATTTGTATTGACTCATAGGCAACCTCTGAGTTGATTATTTTTCTATACATGGTACATTATTTTACATTTAAATTTTTAAAAATAGTGATAACAGGCCGGGCGCGGTGGCTCAAGCCTGTAATCCCAGCACTTTGGGAGGCCGAGACGGGCGGATCACGAGGTCAGGAGATCGACACCATCCTGGCTAACACGGTGAAACCCCGTCTCTACTAAAAAATACAAAAAACTAGCCGGGCGGGGTGGCGGGCGCCTGTAGTCCCAGCTACTCGGGAGGCTGAGGCAGGAGAATGGCGTAAACCCGGAAGGCAGAGCTTGCAGTGAGCTGAGATCCGGCCACCGTACTCCAGCCTGGGCGACAGAGCAAGACTCCATCTCAAAAAAAAAAAAAAATAGTGATAACATTCACAAGGTTCAAAAGTGAAATAGTATATAAAGATATTCCATGAAGATTCTCTTTTCTCTCCCTGTTCCTTACCTACCTTGTTCTCACTGCTGTCAGTAGTTTCTATTCTTATTTCCTCCTTAGACAAAAGGTAGCGTAATGTACACCGTGTTCTGTGGTTTTTTTTTTTTTTTTTTTTAGACGGAGTCTCGCTCTGTCGCCCAGGCTGGAGTACAGTGGCTGGATTCCAGCTCACTGCAAGCTCCGCCTCCCCGGTTTATGCCATTCTCCTGCCTCAGCCTCCCGAGTAGCTGGGACTACAGGCGCCCGCCACCTCGCCCGGCTAGTTTTTTGTATTTTTTAGTAGAGACGGGGTTTCACCGTGTTAGCCAGGATGGTCTCGATCTCCTGACCTCGTGATCCGCCCGTCTCGGCCTCCCAAAGTGCTGGGATTACAGGCTTGAGCCACTGCGCCCGGCCGATTTTTTTAACTTAATCTTGTGGCTCAGGTGTCTTTCTGTAAGTATAGAACTTTCTTATATTTTTCTTTTAAATAGTTGCAGTTTTTTCTTTTAAATAGTTTTTTTTCTTTTAAATAGTGTGTTTTATAGAGTTGCCAGGATTTATCTAGCTGGACGCCTACTGATGGACTTTCGCTTGTTCTGTTTGTAGTCGGATGAGGAAGGCAGCCAGGAGAAAGGAGGGGATGACGGCCAGCAGAAGTTCATTGCTCACGTCCCTGTTCCCTCGCAGCAAGAGGTAGGACCACAGCTAAGAGCTGCCTGGGCACCACGGGCTTCTCCAAAGCAGACTACACGAGCACTGCAGTGGGTTTTCGTTGTCCTTCCTACCCATCAGGGCAGCTCAGGGTCCTGACCACATGACACCTGTCATTGTGCTCAGGGTGTGGGGTCCAAAAAAGGCAGGACCCTCTGCCCTAGGCCATTCTGTTGTTCAAATGTTTCCAATGGGAGGGACTTACGACTCTTGGAGACTATTCTGGGCATTTAAATCAGTCTCTTCATGGACTTCTTCCTCGGGGACTTCCTCCTGACTGGGTCTGGCAAGGGTTGGAGGGCTTTGCTGAGGAGTGAGCCCTGCACTCTTAATTTCCACAGATTGAGGAGGCACTGGTGCGAAGAAAGAAAATGGAACTCCTCCAGAAGTATGCAAGCGAGACTCTGCAGGCCCAAAGTGAAGAAGCCAGAAGGCTCCTGGGGTATTAGGACCCAGCTGGGGCTCTCCTTGAAGTTCTTCCATCCCCCAGTGGTACCTCAGGACCCAGGGCTGCAGACAGGCAGGCTAGTGCTGAGCCCCATTCTCAGCCTTCCTTCCCTCTCCTTATCTCGTGCTGACTCGACGGTAGAGGTCTGTCCCTGGTCTTCCTGGTAGGTTTTGTACACATATTTTGCTACTGTGTGGATCCATTTATTTTTATTGTGGAGTGTATACAACAGGTTGCGAACTGGCTGCCTGTATCTGATTTTGCCTTGCACTGTGATTTTGAGGAGAGAAGAATCAATTAGTGGCAAACATTTAAAAATGCAATTTTTTGCAGACCAAAGTATAATTTTTAAAAAATGCAAATTTTTGGCTGGGCGCGGTGGCTCAAGCCTGTAATCCCAGCACTTTGGGAGGCCGAGACGGGCGGATCATGAGGTTAGGAGATCGAGACCATCCTGGCTAACACGGTGAAACCCCGTCTCTACTAAAAAATACAAAAAACTAGCCGGGCGAGGTGGCGGGCGCCTGTAGTCCCAGCTACTCCGGAGGCTGAGGCAGGAGAATGGCGTAAACCCGGGAGGCAGAGCTTGAAGTGAGCTGAGCCGGCTACTATACTCCAGCCCCGGTGAGAGAGTGAGACTCTGTCTCAAAAAAAAAAAAGCAAATTTTCTAAAAGACAAATCTTCTCTTGAAAAATGAGATGATGTGGCCAGGTGTGGTGGCTCACGCCTGTAATCCCAGCACTTTGGGAGGCCGAGGCAGGCGGATCATGAGGTCAAAAGATCGAGACCACCCTCGCCAACGTGGTGAAACCCCATCTCTACTAAAAATACAAAAAAATTATTCTGATGCTGGGCGTGGTGGCAGGCGCCTGTGGTCCCAGCTACTTGGGAGGCTGAGGCAGGAGAATCGCTTGAATGCGAGAGGTAGAGGTTGAAGTGAGCTGAGATCGTGCCACTGCACTCCAGCCTGGTGACAGAGTAAGACTCTGTCCCAAAAAAAAAAAAAAGGAGATGATATGTCAGACCTGAACATGCACCCCACAGGTCAATGACCAGGTCCCTCTGTGTCGGACGCTGCTCTGGCCTCTCTGTGAGCCCCGCTCCACCTGCTCCACTCGCTCCTGCCTGGGTGGCAGGAATTTGAGTTTGCTACTCCTGTTTTATAACCTGTTCTGCAGAAACCTATTTTTATTAAAGATTTTTATAAGAAAGGGAAACCTCCATGTCTTCAGCTTATTCCCTTGGCCAACTGCTCTGAGGTGACAGTGGCATTAGGATGTGTAGCCAGTCACTGAGGGGCACTGCCTTCCCGCAGGGGAGTCCCTGAAGTCCCAGTCCCAAGTGTGGCAAGGACAGGACCAGATCCCAGGAGCCTCGGTGGGAGTGAGCTGACCCACTGTGGCATCTGCGGCCATAGCTGTAGACAGGGCTCCTTGCAGTGGGCTGCACTGTGGCCTGCTGAGAGCACACAGTGGACACGAACTGAGTCCAGAGCTTCCTCTGAACTGGGACTAAGCTCTCCAGTGGGGAATCATGGTCAGCAGCTACAGCCCCTGGGCAAGATGGGGCCTGGCCTCCTGCCCTCTGCAGGGTCACGGGAGTGTCTAGGAGCTCAGGGTCAGGGCCAGATGGCTGTTCCTGGGGCCTGGGGCTCCAGCTCAGGCTGTTTGGGAATAGGAACTCTTGGCTTGGAGAAGCCCATCACACAGCAGAAGGCCTGGAATGGTCAGTCTATGGGGAGCAGCTCAGTCTGAGGGTGGCAGAGCCTCGTGTGGCTGTGTGTGGCTGAGTCGGGAGAGTGGCCAGTGCTGAGCCCTCTCTAAGGAGCCCGAGGGCCACAAGGACCGTGGAAAGGGTCTGAGCGAGGGAGTCGGGACCTAGTGGCTAGGGGACTTGCTTGAGGACGCTCTCTGTGGCCACAAGGAGAGGCCCAGGTATTACCAAGTCAGGAGGAGGCTGGGGCAGAGGCCCTGGCAGGTGGGTGGGCTGGGTGGGGATGGGAGTAGCCAGGGTATAGGTGAGGACAGGGAAGGGCCCCCCTGCCTCCTGGTATCCCTGAGGGCGGGGCTGCCCAATCCCAGCCCTCAGTTGAGCCCAGAGGCAAATGTGTGCAGGGAGGAGAGGGGTCCAGGTTGGAGCTTTGGGAGCCCTTGGAGGGAGCAAGGCAGACTCACCTCTGAGACCCAGCACCCAGCTTGGGTCTGCAGGTAGGGGCTCAGGAGTGAACATCATGGGGGCTTTGAGCAAGACCCTCTGGGCCCCAGACTCAGCTTTTATACTTTGAAGTCAAGGAGTGACCTGTGCTGTCCGAGTTTGCTCTGGGGTCTGGGCAGTCCTGTGGTTTGGGCAGAGGCCTCAGAGGGCCTTAGGGACAGACTGATCCTGGTCTGAGCCTCTGGGGAGCATGGGGGTGGCCAGGCTCGGACAGGCCTGGTTATGGGTTTGTCTTCCAAGGGGCACACATGCACTCAGTTGCTTCCTGGCATTCAGAAGAGAATGAGGAATTCAGACATCAGGCCTTCTCCCTGGGAAGGATGACAGGTGCTTGGAACCAGGCCTGTCTTGAAAGCCTGGGCTCTGGGCCTTCCTCCTCCAGTCGCCTGTTCCAGGCCTTCAGTGTACAAAGCACTCCCCTCCTGGGATCTCTTCTCGGCTCCCCGGGATGCAAACTGGCCAGGGGTTAGGATTCCACATTTGAGGAAACAGGCTGAGAGTGGAGAAGCACCCAGCTGGACATCCTCTAAGTATTCCTGGCAGAAACCCTTGCTACTTGTCTGTGCCCAAAGGTCCTAGAGGGTCCTAGATGTAGGACAAGGTCTCAGCAGGGCTGCAGTTCTAGGCCTGGAAACAGCTGGGGGTGGGGGAAGCTGGCTGGGTGGGTGTGGTCATCTTTTCCCAGTTTGTGGCCCGTCTCAGGAGGCTTTGTTTGGTTAATAAAATCTGCTGAATGGTTTATATTAGCTTTGACTCTGCCTGTGGTTTCCCGAAAAGCTACTTTTTCATAGTCACGTTTCCATTAACTTCCTTCTTCCCTCACACTGCGTGTCTTCCGTTGTCTAAAACACACCACCTCCCTCCTGTTTTGCTTTAAGACTAGTCACAGCATCCTCACCCAGGCCTCCTGACCTCCTCCCGCTACATCCCCAACCGACTGACCCCACCTGCCCTTGGGCAATTTATAAACAAGGAAGAAATGAAAACCTTTCTCCTATTGCCCTGCGTTCACCCTGCCTGCACATGCCCACCCCATTCCCTGAAATACTGGCGGGTTCTGGAGCCAAGCTGGGGGTCCTCACCCTGCTCACTGCGCAGCACTGAAAGCAGGAACACACCTGGATGGACATCAGGCCTTGTCCAACACCCAGCTGACTAGCAAGCAGAGGGATCCACGGGGGTGGGCAGTGGCACCCACCCCCTTCTGGTATCTCCACACTTGCTGCCCACCTGCTCCACCCAAAAGGATGCAGAGGGCAGTGTCCATGGAGGGCTGGCCTGGTGCTCTTAGTTCTGCTTCTCTGCCGCAACTCCTAGGGCTTTTAGCAGGTCATGCAGTCCCTGAGCCTGGGTTTCTTTTCCAACAAAATGAGCCGTAAAAAGGGCAGAGTTGTTCACAGTTCTCTCTAGCTGGACCAGGGTAGAAGTCTGTAAAAAATGTGTGTTTGAGGGGCTGGGAAATCAGGTGAGGGGCTGAGGGGAGGAGATGATGTTGGGAGAAGTGGAACCTTAAACGTGTGCACGTTCCTGAGGGTCTGGGACTTGGCACTGAACTTGCTTGAGCAGGGGATGCCTTTGTAAGATCCCTTCCAGCAGCAGATGGGGTGAGGGTAGGGGTTGTGCTGGGGGGACTTGAAACAGTCGAGGGAGGAAGCCAATCTGATCCTCTAGGGGATGGCTGGGTCTGGTTGGGGGCTAGCAGTAGAGGTGTGAGCTGGGGTGCTGAGGCGCTAACCCCTGTATTTTGAGTCAGATCCTCAAGTGTGAGACCAGTGCTATCAACAGAAGCAGTAAGAGTGGAGGTGCTCATTTGCCTGTGTTTATGACATTTTGGGATTCTGGGAGGAGAGAGAGTGGATGCCTGTGTTTTCTCTGGTCACCAGGTGAGTGCAGAGAGCTATGGAGGAGTCTTTCCAGCCAGCAGTCAGCACCAGCCAGAGCACTGAAGTTTATGACTGCTGTAGCCGATTTCTGCTTTATTCCTACTTTTAATTTTCAGAGTCCAGAGTGCTCACCATTACACCACGGAACCTCACAATCCTACTTTTAATTTTGTAATATTTTGTAGCAAGCACCTCTGTATGAAAGACACAGGGTATTGTGGTTGGCGTCTGGCCTTCATGGTGTTTTTTCACTTGGGGGCACATTTTCAGCATTAGCCTTGGCATCACCACATAAATAAAATTTGGGGCTGGGCGTGGTGGTGCACACCTGTAATCCCAGCACTTTGGGAGGCCAAGGCAAGAGTATCATTTGCTTGAGCCCAGGAGTTCAAGACCAGCCTGAGCAACATAATACGACCTCTACAAAAAAATAAAAAAATTAGCTGTATGTAGTAACGCACGGCTGTGGTCCCAGGCCTGTGGTCGAGTACAAGAGGCTGAGGTGGGAGTATGGCTTGAGCCCTGGAGATATAAGGCAGTAGTGAGCCATGATTGTACCACTGCACTGCAGCCTAGGCAACAGAGGAAGATGCTGTCTCCCCCACCCCCTCCCCCCAAAAAAGAAGAAAACTTGTTTGATAGTGTTGTAGGTTTATATTTTAATAATGGCAAGTGTAGAAAGAAAAAGATGACAGGAGAGCGAGACTCTGTCTCAAAAAAAAAAAAAAAAAAAAAAATGTTAAAATTCTTGGCCGGGCATGGTGGCTCACGCCTGGCCAACACAGTGAAACCCTGGCCGTACTAAAAATACAAAAATTAGTCAGGTGTGGTGGCACACGCCTGTAATCCCAGTTACTCCGGAGGCTGAGGCAGAATTGCTTTAACTCAGGAGGCGGAGGTTGCAGTGAGCCAAAATTGCGCCATTGCACTCCAGCCTGGGCAACAAGAGTGTTCTCAAAAATAAAAAAAAGTTCTTGATATATTAATTAATATATATATAATATATATATATATATATATATATATATATATATATTTTTTTTTTTTTTTTTTTTTTTTTTTTTGAGCGAGTCTCGCTCCTGTACCCAGGCAGTTGCAGCAATATCTGGGCTCACTGCAAGCTCCATCTCCTGGGTTCACCACATTCTCCTGCCTCAGCTCCTGAGTTAGCTGGGACTACAGGTGCCCGCAACTACCCGGCTAATTTTTTGTATTTTTAGTAGAAAACGGGGTTCCACCATGTTCGCCCAGCGATGGTCTCGATCTCCTGACCTTGTGATCTGCCCGTCTCAGCCTCCAAAGTGCTGGATACAGGCATGATCCCACGCCCGGCACTAAATTCTTGACCTATTTTAAAAATTTGCAATTATACATTTTTTCAAATTTGATGTATTAAATGAAACAAATATTTTTAATTGCTGCATTTCAAATCAGCATGATTCCATTTTTAATAAAATGCCGCTGTGCTACTCAGGAATTTACCACCAAAAGAGATATTTGCAGATATTAGACAGCTGTATTGAGGTATAATTTACATACCATAAAACCCACCCTTTTTAAGTTTACATTTTAATGATTTCAATAAACTTGGGGAGTTGTGCTTCCCTTACCACAGTCCAATTTTAGAATCACCCCACAAAGGCAAGGGAGTGGTGGCTGGGTTTTCTGACAAAATCTGTACTCAGACCAACATGTCCCCCGCCCCAGCCCAACCAGTTCCAGGCTAGAGCAGTGTAAAGGCCAGTTAGCTATCTAACCACTATCTACCCCCATGCTTCATCCTGGCTCCTGGATTCCACACCATTTTGTGTTGTGGTAGCTGCTCTGAGCTGGGGGCAGGCCTTGTTTTCTGGAGTTCTGTACTTTGATCTGAGCTAGCCCCAGCATGCAGAAATCTTCCAACCCATCTCCTATCTACTTCTACCCTGGAGTGGAGGTTATTTCTGCCGCTGTAGCTGCCTGCTCCCATCAGGTGTACCAAAGCGGGGCTCTCAATTGCTTTTCAGTGGCATTTTGGGGTTTCCTGATTCTGTTGAGTATTTCCCATGGGAGTGGAGTTCAAACTTTCAGAAGAAACAAACAACTCTTCTACCTTCTCCATGGGGTCTGCCTTTGCAGACTGCTTATTCAGTCCCTTCCCATCTTGACCTGAAAGGTTGGCTTGGGTCCTCACAGTAGCACTGGGGGACTTACTCTCTGAAGTCTTCTTCAGCTTCTGGAAGACCCTCCCCTTTTCTCCTGGATTTTTGTCTGCTTTGTCCACAGGTGCATTACAAGGCCCCAGGACAGTGCCCGCCTGTGGCAGGCATTCATTAAATGTGTTGAATAACTGGAATTGGAGTGCCACAAGGGAGCTGTCTGGAGGGGTAAGGGATGCTGTCAATTCCTTCCCATCTTGGGAGCTGGGAAGCCCAATCCTATTGGATCTAGTATAAGCTTCTTACAGATGTTTGGGTCTCCTTTCTTTGATGGGCCCTGGTTCACTGGGCCAACTCAGGAGCTGGTCTCCCCTTCCTCAGAGTCCCCCACAAGTTTCTCTGTTCCTTTTCCTAGACTGGTGCTTTTTGGCTGGGTTAGTTTCCCAAATGGGCCTGTAGCTGCTCTGAGCTGGGTCATCCAGCCGTTTGGCAGCTGCTTCAGCCACTGCTAGGCTGGGTTTTGGAGATGAGAGCTCCCAGCTCCTCCTTCTGGCCCAGCTTCCCATGAAACGGGGGCCTGGGTCCTCTCCCCACCAGGATTTTTGCCTGCTCCGCAGTTTTGTAGCCAGCCTGGATTTTGGCCTTCTGCAGCCTGCTCCCTCCCTTCCCTTCCGCCCCTGGGAAGAGTGACCCCCGCCACTCTCAGGGACTCTGCACTGCCCGCCTGTCAGAGTGGGCACTCAGGTGCTGTGGTCGTCCCTTCCCCCGTGATCCATTCCGGAGGGGGTCATTCTAAGTCTAGGCCTGCAGGCCCCGAGCTACTGCCATGGCCTCCGTCTGTTCCTGACCGGGGGTCTGGGAAGCAGCAGGTAGGGGATCCCGGGCAGGCGGACCAGGCCTGGGTGGGGGGCGGGCAGGAGGCGCGGGACAGCACCTGCGGTCCCAGCTGAGGAAGGGTCGGGATGGGCAGTGGTTTGGGGGCCAGACGGATCCGCGGTGTGGGCGCGCCGGGGTGTTGATGGAGGAGGGGCCGAGGGTGCTAAGGGCGGGGTCGGCCTGGGGGCAGGACTGAAGGCGGAGTCGGGTTGGGCGGAGTCAAGAGCTGAGGAGAGCCTGAGGGCGGAGTCGGGGGGGGCTGAGATGGGCCTGTGGGCGGAGTCGGGTCTGAGCTGGGGGCGGAGTCGGGGCGGGCTGAAGTGGGCCTGTGGGCGGAGTCGAGGTCGGGCTGAGGGCAGAGTCGGGTCGGAGACGGGGCGCGCTGAAGTGGGACTGGGGACGGAGTCGATGTCGGAGCTGAGGGCGGAGTCGGGGGCGGGGACGCAGGCGGAACCGGGGAGGGGTCGGGCTGAGGTGGGCCCGAGGATAGGGCTGGGGGCGGAGTGGGTGCCGGCCTGAGGGCGGAGCCCGGGTGTGGGTGGAGTCGGGGCGGGCTGGGGCGGGCTGGGGCGGCCTACAGTTCCGGACTGGCCGCCGGAGTTGAGGACGGCCAGAGCTTGCGGAGGGCCCGGCTGGGCGATCGGGCGGAGCGGAACCCGCGGGCTCCGATCCGGCGGGGCCGAGCCGAGCCGGGGGGGACCGAGCCAGGGTGGGGCGGGACTGAGCCAGGGTGGGGCGGGACTGAGCCAGGGTGGGGCGGGGCCGAGGCCGAGGCAGGCGGTCGGCAGTGCTGGGGGTTCAGGTGTTGCGGCCGCTCCACGTAGCCAGGCAGCCCGCGGGCTGGAGCGGGCGGAGCTCGGCCCGCGGCTTGCGTGAGCTCAGGCCGGTCCCAGCGTCCAGAGCGCCGGCCCTTCAGCTCCCTCTAGGCCATGGCGGGGCCGGGCCCGGGCCCGGGGGACCCGGACGAGCAGTACGATTTCCTGTTCAAGCTGGTGCTGGTGGGCGACGCAAGCGTGGGCAAGACGTGCGTGGTGCAGCGCTTCAAGACCGGCGCCTTCTCGGAGCGCCAGGGAAGCACCATCGGCGTCGACTTCACCATGAAGACGCTGGAGATCCAGGGCAAGCGGGTCAAGGTGGGAGGCCGGCCAGGGCCCCTGGAAGGCGCTCCCTCGGCGGGCGGGGCGGGGGCAGCGGAGCCCCTGGCCGCGGCCAGCGTACCCCGCGGCCGTCTGAAATTTCCTTTGGCTTCCCCTTTTTCCTTCCTCGGGTCGGAGCAGGCCTGGGCCCCGGGGTCTGGGCCGGGTTCAAGTCCTCAAAGCGTCGGCCATGGGTTGCGAGGAGGGGCGAGGGAGTGTGGAGGAGGCGGCCCTGCCCTCCGGAACTCACACCCTGGGGGGGACTGTGCTCCAAAATAACTTTAGCCATTGGGAGGCAGGGGGTTAGACTCCCCTGTTCCAGGTACTAGCGGAGCGCCTCGGAGTACGGAGATCAGACCCCCCACCTCCATCTACCGCGGTGGCAGCCCCCAGCTCGGCCCACCGGCGGGGCACTCAGCCAGAGAACTGCACCCCCACCCCAGGACTAGGAGCGATCAGGAAGTAGTTGCTTCTAGGACCGGAGGGCAAAACTTTTTGTCAGAATTTCCGGCCTGGCCACGCCTCCCTGCAGTCTCTTTGTGGACCTGGTGGTGGAACTTTACTCGACTAGGGCCAGCCCCGGTTCCCTCCCCCAGCTAGAGTTTGATAGAAACTGAAAACTTCACAGATACCGGAAGGTGGGGGAGAGGACCACACTTTGGCAATGGCTCCGAATAAAAACAGCAGGATGTGGTTGCCACAATGTCCTGGCAGTGGTTTGATAAATATTTGCGATGAATGAAATCAGATTTACTTAACCTAGGTGTTAGGTAGTCCCTATTCAACCGGGAGACCCCGGGCTGAAGGCACTCAGTAACTTTTCTGAACCGCACTGTACAGAAATCTTTGCTTGCTTTCATGGTTTCCAGTCCCCATGATCTTCAGGACACCTCTCAGAGCACAGGGCTGGGACGATCTCTGCCAGGGATATGGGAGTCACTGGAGCCTTGCTGCTGCTGGGCTCTGCCTCTCGGGGTGGCTCTAGGCCTGCTCCTTGTTGCCTTTGGCTAGGATACGTAGCTCTTTGTCTTTGTTTCTGTAAAATTGGGATAATTTCTGGGTGTTGCCTCCCTCCTGCCCCACGGTGGAGAAAAAAGTCAACAGTCTTTTGTGACCACAGTTCCTCTCAGTAGATGTGACGGGGAAGCAGAAACTCCTGCCTGAGGGTTTTTTAATTTTTATTTTTTAATCGTATTCTGGGGTCTGTGTTTTGGGCTCCGTGGATGGAAAAGAGCAAGGTGCAGAAGGCAGCTTTGAGTCACTCGGGACCACCCTTTTGGAGCAGGTAGCCAGGGAAGAGCTGGAGTGGGTGGAGTGTCCATTAATGAGTGTGTACCCAGTGATGATGCCAGCAGCTGCAGGGAAAGGGGAGTGTGAAAATACAGGCTAAAGAGCAGTGGTGTCCTCCTCATGAGCTATCGGTCTGCTCCTGGAGTGTCTGTGGTGGCCCGGTGCTGACCGTGGTCAGCGAGGGGGCAGGGTTCCTGTTTACCTGTTGAGATAACAGCCTGTGCCCTAGCAGAGCTCCTGGTTTACTGTGCACAGGTTATGCAATGCAGGGCCGGCCAGTTCGTTACTTCCTTTCCTTATGGTTGCCTCCAGATTGTCCTTCCTAGGAAGCAGCCTGGGGCCTGGGGAGTATAAGAGCTGTGTAGCTGTGGTAAAACCTTTCCAAGTTACAGCTGCTGCCCTTGAGAGGCTGTTGGGAATCAGCTGGGTTACAGGTGCATTCTCTGCTGACTGGAGGGAATTCTTACCCCCACTCACACAGGATGGAGCCTGGGCGCACAGCTAAGAAGTGATAGAAGTGGGAATATTTTTCCCAGTTTTTCTGACTCCAAAGCAGATTTTTCCTCCATGGCGGACAGCTTTTCAGAATCCCATTGTCTGTGGTGGGGAAGCCTCTGGCAATTGTTTACCACCTCGTTTTGCAGTCCCACTGCAGGGGCTCCAAATTAAAACTGGGCAGCCATGAACTTGAGGGAACACTGTCAAGATTCCTGGGGTCCGCTGCCTCAGCAGGAGCAAGCCGTTTTCCCTCCTCCATCTGTAAAGTGCCTCTGAGTGAGTAGTCTTTTGGCAATGTGATTTTAAGTCAAGTTTTTTGAGGTCTAATTTACACACAGTAAACCTTCACCACTTGAGGTGCACAGATCTATGAACTTGACAAACGTACACAGACAAGCAGCCACACCACAATCAAGATCGAGAATTTTTCCACCAACCCAGAAAGTTCCTTTTGTTCCTCTGTAGTCAGTTCCTTTCACCCCATCCTCTGGCAACCCCCAATCTGTTTTTTGTCTCTGTAGTTTCAGCAGTGTGATTTTAACTGAAACCCTTGATACACCAGAACTTGTTGTTTTTTCTGTGGAAAGCACATCAGGGATTCAGTGTAAAACCTTCCCGGGGCTGTGCGCGGTGGCTCATGCTTGTAATCCCAGCACTTTGGGAGGCCGAGGCAGGAAGATTGCTTGATGCCAAGAGTTCGAGATGAGCCTGGCCAGCATAGTGAGACGTGGTATCTATTTAAGATAAAATAAAATAAACCTTCTCAGGGCCTGTCTTGGGAAGCCTGGGATGGTTGTCCAGCAAGCATCCATTCTTATCTCCTAAAGCTTTCCCTGTGATTCTTTACAATGATGCTGGATTTTATTAGAGCTGAGAAAGCTTAGAGATGGATCACCTGGTGGTTTTCCAGCTCCTGTAAGCTTGGAGGTACTGAAAGGTGAGGAGAAAGGCCAAGAGGGCAGAGAGAAGGTCAGAAGGGCTTTAACTAGTTTCCCAACCAGTCAGAGCAATACCTTTATCTAGTTGTATGTTGAAGTTCTTGTTATTTGACTAAAGAGTTCTGCTGCTAAAAAAAAAAAAAAAAAAAAAATTGAGAGTCACAGATTTAATCAAATTACTTTATTTCTGTAGCCACTTCCCATTACAACCAGAATAACCTCCAGACACCTTCCCCAAAGAGATGGACCTCTGGAAAGAGATGAAGTTGGAGAGGCAGACAGAGGCCCATCTCTACCCTTTACTGCCTGCTCTCCAGCTTCACTAGCCCTTCAACATGGCAGGCTCACCCCTGCCTTGGGACCTTTACATCTCTTCCCCTGCCTGTCATACTCTGCCTCTAGATCCCCTTGTAACTGCTACTTCATCATTCAGGTCCCAACACAAAGCCACATCTTCAGAGAGGCCTTGCCTGACCTCCCAGGTCCTCTATTCTGTAACTCTGTTGTATCTGGTCATAACACTTACCAGAGCATCAAATTAACTGTTTTTTGTTTTGTTTTGTTTTTTGTCATCTTCCCCTATAGAAGTTAAGCTCCTTGAAGATACAGGGATCCAGTGGGCCAGTGTCAAATACATAGTGTCCAATATGTGCCTGTTAATTGGTTCCTCTATAGAGAGAAAGCTGAGGCTAGGTCACTTACAAGTCTGTGGCAAAACCAAGGGTTTGGCTGGCTCCTAAGCCCAGTCCTCATTTTTACTTGACCATCCTTCTGATTTGCTCTGAGTTCATTAAGATGACCCTGAGATTCTGAAAGTGAATGGATCTAATAAAAATGCGGTTGTGGCCATTGCATTCCCTGAGAGAAGAATGTGGAATGGGGCATTTTAGAAAAATTGGGGTTGACAGTTAAAGAGTTTAAGGGTATTTATCAATTATTATCAATATTTATCAATTATTAACCAGAACGTGTAGATATACCCAAACAGCTCAGAGACACTGCTGTACGAGTCAGTAAGGCTTTGTATGTGGTGGTCATTTCCAGTGTTCTTGTGGATGCATTTGGGTGTAGCTATGAGAACTGGACTTATAAAGTGAATCTGAGGTGCTGCTTGTCTTGTATACTGTGGAGTCTCTGACAGAGCACTGGACTAGGAGTCTGAAGTTCTGGGTCTTGCTGCAACCTTGCCACAGACTTGGGCTATTCATTTTTTTTCTCCTTGGAGCTTCAGGCATCCTCATCTGTGAAATGGGACTAATAGTCTTTGATCTGCCTCTTTCTTAGGGTTGTCAGAAAACTTTGAACATGCTTAAAAGAGTTTAAAGTTTCCATGACTTACTTTCGAATAGATTTCAAAATTTTAAAAACTTTAAAGGGTGTATAGTGAAAAGTCTTCCGTGTTTGTCCCGTAAGCTACCCAGTGTCCTCTGAGAAGCCATCAGTGTTACTCATTTCTTATTTAAAAACAAGGATTTATAAATATAAATAAATATATATTATATTAGTGCTGCAGTTACTGTTTTCCTCCCTAGATGAGACAGATTAGGTCTGAATTTGCCCCTCCCCCACCCTCCCTCCTCCCCACCTCAGTGTCCTCAGGAAATCTCAGCTGGCTCTAAATCCTTAAAACATTCTGAAGCTCCTCCACTCACTCTTATCTGGGACAACACAAAGGCCTGTTATGTAAACTCGTTTTTGCAGATCACTAGGTTCACGGGCCTCAAGTCCAGTGCAGAGGTCAGTCTTGTGGAACTGTACCCCTCTATTCATCTCTCTCTCAGGCTGGTTGTCTGCTCACTAGGGATGCTGCCAGATCTCTCCTTCATAGAGGTAAAGTCTGTGCCCTTGGGCCTGGACCTTCAGATTTCAGGACCTTTGGCCTTGACTCAAGCTTCCCCTGGCCCTAGGAGTCATCTTTGTTTTTGTAGCTGTTCCTGGCACTTCAAAAAGAGGGGGCAGGGCGGGATAAGGGGAAATGGTTTCTGGTTAAAGTTTGCATTCTCAGTCCTTCCAATCAAGAGTCTAGTTCTGCTCATCTTTTTTTTTTCCCCATTTGGATAAAGTCTGTTTGACTTTTTCAGCTTTCATTAGAAATAGCAAAAGGACTGTTAGATAAGAAAGAAGTTCTAGGTCATGCTGATTTTCTGAAGAAATCTGTTCTTGATACCAGGGACAACCATCCTAATTGCAAAATAAACCTTGCCTCTTGAGGTTTCTTAGAATCCTGAGACAGCGTGTCTGGTGGAGAGATAGTGGAAAGCGGGCCAGCTTTAGAATTGCACAGCACCAGGTTAAATGTTACCCTCAATGGATACATATGTTCCAAGACCCCCAGTGGGTGCCTGAAACCTCAGATGGTACTGAACACTATATAGACTATGTTTTGTCTTATACATACATCCCTGTGATAAAGTTTAATTTATGAATTAGGCACAGTAAGAGATTAACAATAATTAATAACAAAATAGAACAGTTATAACAATATGCCAGCATTGCTACTCCTGCGCTTTGGGGCTATTATTAAATAAAATAAGGATTCTTTGAACACAAGCACTGTGATACAGTACACGCTGGACAAAGGACATCCCAGGTGGGATGGAGCAGGATGGTGTGAGATTTCATCATGCTACTCAGAATGATGTGCAATTGAAACTTATGCATTCTTTCTAGAATCTACCGTTTAACATTTTTATTTGTCAGGCCGGGCGCGGTGGCTCACGCCTGTAATCCCAGCACTTTGGGAGGCCGAGGCGGGCAGATCACGAGGTCAGGAGATCGAGACCATCCTGGCTAACATGGTGAAACCCCGTCTGTACTAAAAAAAAATACAAAAAACTAGCCGGGCGAGGTGGCGGGCGCCTGTAGTCCCAGCTACTCGGGAGGCGGAGCTTGCAGTGAGCTGAGATCCGGCCACTGCACTCCAGCCCGGGCGACAGGGCGAGGCTCCGTCTCCAAAAAAAAAAAAAAGTATTTTTATTTGTCTTTTTGAGACAGAATCTCGCTCTGTCGTCCAGGTGGGAGTAGAGTGGTATGATTTCGGCTCACTGGAACCTCCACCTCCCAGATTCAAGCGATTCTCCTGCCTCAGCCTCCCAAGTAGCTGGGATTATAGGCACCCACCACCACACCCGGCTAATTTTTGTATTTTTTGGTAGAGATGGGGTTTCACCATGTTGGCCAGGCTGGTCTCGAGCTCCTGACCTCAGGTGATCTATCTGCTTCGGCCTCCCAAAGTACTGGGATTACAAGCATGAATCACCACGCCCTGGCCGTACTTAATATATTTAGAGCAAGGTTGATGGCAGGTAGCTGAAACCTTGGAAAGTGAAACCATGGATGAGCGGGGGATACTGTACCACAGGCATGTGACTTCACTTCTTCAAATCTGTCTTCACCTGCATAACCCCTGCCCTTAAGGACCTGACCCGTAGTGGATCATTCACAGATGGGAACTGATGTTGGTGCGTAACCACCTGAGAAGAGAGAGTGGATTGTCGGGGGAGGGGTCAGGAAGCTTGGTTTCTCAGCCTAGTTGCCTGGCTGACCGTAAACAAGTCACTTCATTGACCTGTTGTCCTATCAGTAAAGTGAAGACGATAAAACCTGTCTTATTGGCCCATGTGGGATTTCTATAAAGGCAAGAGACTGACCCCTGTGGCTATGCTAGTACTGGAAATGGAGTTATACAGTGACCCCAAACTGATCAGGGATGGCAGGAAGTAGAGGCACACAAGGCCTTTACCACCTTTTGTCTCCATGCGGTGACTCAGGATGTCCACATGTCTGCTTTCCTTGCTTTCCTCTCATTGGTTGTTTAGCCCTTGTAAGTTTCTTTTCTTTTTTTTTTTTTTTTGAGATGGAGTCTCGCCCTGTCACTCAGGCTGGAGTGCAGTGGCCGGATCTCAACTCACTGCAAGCTCCGCCTCCCGGGTTTACGCCATTCTCCTGCCTCAGCCTCCCAAGTAGCTGGGACTACAGGCGCCCGCCACCTCGCCTGGCTAGTTTTTTGTATCTTTTAGTAGAGACGGGGTTTCACTGTGTTAGCCAGGATGGTCTCGATCTCCTGACCTCGTGATCTGCCCGTCTCAGCCTCCCAAAGTGCTGGGATTACAGGCTTGAGCCACCGCGCCCGGCCCCGGCCCCGGCCCCGGCCCCCGCCCCCTTGTAGGTTTCTTTACCTTGCACTGGCTTTTGTGTAGTGCTGAGGCTGTAATTGGCCTTTGCTGAGGCCTCATGCTAGGTGGTTTTCCTGGGTGCTTTGGGTATGAGGAATTCTCAGAGTTCAGTAATAAGAGGAGCAACGCTCCCTCAAATGTGCATGCGTTTTATCAGTTTCCATTGCTTTTCTCATGAGTTGTTGCATTTGATCCTCATAGCCACCCTGTGGGAGACTATCCCCATCTTACAGAAGAGGAAATGAAAGTCCATTTGTGGCAAAGTGCGAACCACAGCTGAGCTTTTCAGCTCCTAGTCTGGTACTTTTCTCCTCATTGCAGTGTTGTGCCCTCTCCTACTACCGCAAACACAAACCCACAAATGAAAAAGGTTGGGACTGATTTAAAATCTAGGCCATCCTGTATTGCTTGCATTTTACACATTGATTAGCGGTATCATGTCAACATTCTAATGCCCGGTACTTATTAAATAAATGCTTATTAATTCAGATGAACTGTGAGTAGTGTTCGGAGTGGCCAGTGTGAATGACAGGAAAATCCCACTTTCTAGACTGGCCTGCGAAGTGCTGTTTTATTGTTGATGTGGCAGCAGAAGCCAACCAAATGCTGTTACATATCGAATCTTTCTTTTTTTTTCTTTCCAGACAGTCTTGCTCTGTCACCAGGCCGGAGTGCAGTGGCGCAAGGCGTGATCCTGGCTCACTGCAACCTCTACCTCCCTGATTCAAGCAGTTCTCCTGCCTCAGCCTCCCAAGTAGTGGGGACTGCAGGCACACACCACCACGCCCAGCTGATTTTTGTATTTTTAGTCGAGACAGGGTGTCACCATGTTGGCCAGGATGGTCTGGATCCCTTGACCTCATGATCCGCCTGCCTTGGCCTCCCAAAGTGCTGGGATTACAGGCATGAGCCACTGTGCCCGGCCACATGTCGGGTTTTTCTAACCTGCTTTGGGTTCGTGAATAAGGACTGTTTGCCATTCATACGTCCTATCCAGATACCATTAAAATCAGCTCTCCTCTACTTGCACCAGTTTGCCTTCCAAATCTCCCTTTTCTGGATTGGAAAAAGGTAAACTTAATCCCAAAAACAGTGTGTGAGCATCACTTGTTAGAGGTTTTCACCTGTACTCGTGAATGACCACTCTGACATCCCAAAAACAGAGTGGCTAGAGAGTAATGTGACTGGCGTTTAAAAATAACCTAGGGCAGGATGTAGTGGCTCATGCCTGTAATCCCAGCGCTTTGGGAGGCCGAGGCAGGTAGATCATGAGGTCAAGAGTTCAAGACCAGCCTGGCCAACATGGTGAAACCCCGCCTCTACTAAGAATACAAAAATTAGACAGGCGTGGTGGCGTGTGCCTGTAATCCCAGCTACTCGGGAGGCTGAGGCAGGAGAATCGCTTGAACCCGGGAGGCGGAGATTGCAGTGAGCCGAGATCGTGCCACTGCACTCCAGCCTGGGCGACAGAGCAATACTCCATCTCAAAAAAAATAAAATAAAAATAATAAAAATTAAAATAACCTAAAACTGAAACGTGTATATGGGTGCTATCCCTTTCAGAGTCATCTCTTTCGGTAATTATATATGCATTTCCCAAAGGTTTCATCTGCTGTGATGCTGTGTTCGGAAACTTCTCTAGAACCCACACCTGCTTTGGTGGGTGTTCCAGGGGTGGGTTTGATGCATAAAAACAGTCAAAAGAAGGCTGGACAACATAGGGAGACCTCATCTCTACAAAAAAATTAAAAATTAGCCAGGTGTGGTGATGCATGTCTGTAGTCCCAGCTACTGAGGAGGCTGAGGCAGGAGGATTGCTTAAGTCCCAGAGGTCAAGGCTGCAGGTAACTATAACCATACCACTGCACTCCAGCCTGGGTGACAGAGTGAGACCTTGTCTCAAAAAAAAAAAAAAAAAAAAAAACACCAACAAAAACCAGCCTGCCTACCATACTGTTAGCAGTTCTTCTGTCCAAAATGACGTCTGGCTATAAAATAATTCTGGTTCATGTTAGGCAATTCCTGTATGCGCTGGGCAGTGGCAGCTGTTGGAGTAAGTGTACTGCCTTCTGAGGTGACGTCTCTTAAAGGGGACAAGGTGCATTTTGGTTTGAGAGACCTAAAAGCCTGGCCTTCCGCTAACAGCACGAGGGCTGGGAGTCATTTCTCCCTACCTTGCTGCACAGTTTCCTCACTGTTGCGTGGACGAAGTGGGACTGGGTGATCTCAGGAAGACCTCTCTAGCTCTGTTATTCCTTTCGAAAAAGGCCCTTGCCATTTCAACGCAGATACCTTCCATACACACCATTTTTGTGATAGGGAGCTATACAAACATTGGGTTTTTTTCTTTTTTTTTTTTTTTTTTTTTCGAGACGGAGTCTCACTGTGTCCGCAACAGGGCTGGAGTGCAGTGGCCGGATCTCAGCTCCTACAACAGCTCCGCCTCCTGGGTTTACGCGCCATTCTTCTGCCTCAGACCTCCCCGAGTAGCCGGAACTACAGGCACCCACCACCTCTGCCCGGCTAGATTTTTGTATTTTGGTATTTTTTAGTAGAGACGGGGTTCACCGGTTAGCCAGGATGGTCTCGATCTCCTGACCTCGTGATCCGCCCTCTCGGCCCTCCCAATGTGCTGGGATTACAGGTTGAGCACCGCGCCCGGCTGGGTTGTTTTTAAAATTAAAAAAATTCTGTTTACAATTTCTAATTAAAATTAGATTTTGGTTTTTTTTGCTTTTTTTTTTTTTTTTGTCTTTTTGTTATGGAAACGGTCTCAGCGATCTCCACTCTGGTTGCCCCAGCGCTGGGAGGGGCATGATCTCAGCTCACGCAACCTCTGCCTCTGGGCTCAGTGATTATCCCAACCTCAGCCTCCTGAGTAGCTGGAACTAAAGGCGCATAGGCCACCATGCCTGGCTATGTTTTTCGTATTCTTCTAGTAGAGAGCGAGTGTCGCACCTGTTGCCCAGTGCTCGATCTCATAACTCCTGGACTCACCGGCAATCCCACCTGCCTTCAGCCTCACCAAAGTGCATAGGATGCAGCACGTTAGCCACCACGGCCTGGCTTATTCTTGGCTTTCTAACTGGTGTGTGGATCCATAAATAGTGGTGATTTCGTGACAAAAAAATGGTCTTAGTGGTCAGAGTAAACTTCAGTTTGCTAGTTACGGATTGTTTTAATATCTGTTATGTTTCATATTTATTTTTTTTCAATACTCCCAATAAGAATTAGACTCTCAATGTTTCATTATAATGACAGAATCAATCCTTTTATGAAATACATGAAAAATTACTATGAAATCATGTAAAAAACTCCTCAGGAAAAAATCATTTTTATCATTGAAATCTCAAGGCAAATAGCTTCAGTGTAAACTCTGACCTCCAGTTTTCTTTGGGTTTCTCCCCAGAAATAAGCGTCAACCATGTGTTGGCTGCATGAGTGGAGAGGTGAGGAGGCGGATCAACATCTGAGCGGTGGGTGCCGCTGGATCCAACGCTGGCAGCACAGATCTCTCTCCGTGTTTTTTTTTTTTTTTGGTTTTTGTTTGTTTGTTGTTTGTTTGTTTGTTTTTTGTGTCTTTTTCTTTTTTTTTTTTTTTTTTTTGAGATGGAGTCTCTATCACCATCGTCGTGCGCCCAAGCCCAGGTTGGAGTGCAGTGGTGCATCTCAAGCCCATTGCAACTTCCGCCCCTAGGTTCAAGCGATTCTCCCTGCCCTCAGCCTCCCTGAGGTTGCACCCACTACACCTGGCAATTTTTATATTTCTTTAGTACGAGATGAGGTTTCCGCCATGTTGGACAAGCTGGTCTCAAACTCCTCGACCTAAGTGATCTGCCCAACCTCAGCCTCAGGCATGACGCCATTGCGGCCAGCCATGGACTCTAGAAGCTCTAACTCGAAGAGTCAGCGAAACAGGGCTGGAGGCGTACCCTCCATGTTTTAACAAAACACATGGGACCGGAAAATGCATGTTGGAATAAAAAGGAACCTCCTACGGAATTTCGGAGTCCCCTGCCCTTGGGAAGGCACATGGTAACTGGAACGGTGACGAGGTGTGGTCCAGATAGGCTTGGGGCCCAGTTGCTGTACATCTTGTAGGTACACAGTGCATATGTCTATCAGATTGATATTTTGCTTTCCCTGAATGTACTTACCTGACTGTCCCTGTCTAAAGTGCCACTCTCCATGTTTCCTAAAAAAACAAACTGGGCAGGCCGCGGGGCTCAAGCCTGTAATCCCAGCACTTTGGAGGCGAGAGGGCGGATCACGAGGTAGGAGATGAGACCATCCTGGGTAACACGGTGAAACCCCGTCTCTAATAAAACACACTAGTGGCCGGGCGAGGGTGGCGGGGCGCCTGAGTCCAGCTACTGGGAGGCTGAGGCAAGCGGGGCGGGAGAATGCGTAACCGGGAGGCGCCAGCTTCACAGTGAGCTGAGGATCCTGGCACTGCACTCCAGTCCGGGCGACAGAGGGCGCGACTCGCCCTCACAAAAAAAAAAAAAAAAAAAAAAAAACTTTTGTTGATACAATCCACATACTATAAAAATTCCCCCTTAAAGTGTGCAATTCAGTGTTTTGTTTGTTTGTTTGTTTTTTAATGTACTCAGAGAGTTGTGCAGTCATCACCACAGTTGATTTTCGGATATTTTCGTCACCACAAAAGAAACCTCATCCCCGTAAGCAGCCACTCTCACTTCTTGATCCCCACCAGCCCCTGGCAACCACTCAGCTACTTTCTCTCACCGTAGGTTTGCCTATTCTAGATGTTATACATAAGTGGGACTGTGCAGAATGTTTTCTTTTTTTTTTTGTTTTTTTTTTTGAGACGGCGTCTCGCTCTGTTGCCCAGGCTGGAGTGCAGTGGCATGATCTCAGCTCACTTAGCTCTGCCTCTCGGGTTCACGCCATTCTCCTGCCTCAGCCTCCCGAGTAGCTAGCTGGGACTACAGGCGCCCACCCCCACGCCCAGCTAATTTTTTGTATTTTTAGTAGAGACAGAGTTTCACTGTGTTAGCCAGGATGGTCCGATCTCCCGACCTTGTGATCCACCGCCTTGGCCTCCCAAAGTGCTAGGATTACAGGCGTGAACCACGCCTAGCTGCAGAATGTTTTCAACATTATGCCCTTACTTGCCTCGTTTTGTTTTTTACTTTGCATTGCCCCGGGTCATACTTCACTTGTTTGTTACTGTTTGCTTCCTTCCACCCTTAGGCACTCAGCGCTTCTGGGCATGGACTTTGTCTTAGGTAACAAAGCACTTGGCACAGTGTACTTTATCTTTTGGTTGTTGAATGAATGAAGGAAGGCAGGAAGGAAGCACACTCTTTCTCCATTTGTCTAGCTACCTCTTGGCTTGCTTTTGTTGAATTCATCATTGTCTTCCATGTTACTTTCTAGTAAGTTGGAAATATAGTGCTGTTTCTATCCATTTTATTAAGTTTTAAATTCATGTTTAAATTTATCTACCAGGATTTGGTTTTTTTCACCTAAAGAAGACAAGAACCACCATAATCCCAAACACTTTGGGAGGCAGAGGCAGGCGGATTGCTATAGCCCAGGAGTTTGAGATTAGCCTGGGCAACGTAGGGAGACCCCATCTCTACAAAAAATTTTAAAAAATTAACCAGGTATGGTGTTGTATGTCTGTAGTCCCAGCTACTCAGGAGACTGAGGTGGGAGGATCACTTGAGCCCAGGAGGTGGAGGCTGCAGTGAGCCAGGATCGCACCATTGCACTCCTTCCTAAGTGACAGAGTGAAACACTGTCTCACCAAAAAAAAAAAGCAAACAAAAAAAACAAAACCAAGCACACTTTTACTTTCTCCTCATTGCCCATTCCAAAATTTTTTTTACATTATGTACCAACAGTTAAACTTAAATCTAACTTTTATCATTATTATTATTATAGACGGAATCTTGCACTGTCGCCTGGGCTGGAGTGCAATGGTGCGATCTCGGCTCACTGCAACCTCTGCTTCCCAGATTCAAGCACTTTTCCTTGCCTTAGTCTCCCAAGGAGCTGGGATTACAGGCGCCCGCCACCACACCTGGCTAATTTTTTTGTATTTTTAATAGAGACGGGGTTTCACTGTGTTGGCCAGGCTGCTCTTGAACTCCTGACCTTGTGATCCACAAGCCTCAACCTTCCAAAGTGCTAGGATTACGGGCTTGAGCCACCCTGCCCGGCCTAAGTTTTATTATTTTTAAACGTACTATTCTTTATTTCTTTGATTCATTTTAGTTTTGTCTGAATTTTTCTCAAATGATTTTTTTTTTTTTGAGGCGGAGTCTCCCTCATGTCACCCAGGCTGGAGTGCGGTGGCGCGATCTCGGCTCACTGCAAGCTCTGCCTCGTGGGTTCACACCACTCTCCTGCCTCAGCCTCCTGAGTAGCTGGGACTATAGGCACCTGCCACCACGCCCAGCTAATTTATTTTGTATTTTTATTAGAGACAGGGTATCACCGTGTTAACCCGTTGGTCTCCATCTCCTGACCTTGTGATCCACCCGCCTCGGCCTCCCATAGTGCTAGGATTATAGGTGTGAGCCACCGTGCCCAGCCTCTCAAATGATTCTTACAGAAAAAGTCTGTAGTTGATAAACTTTCAGTAATCACATAACCAAAATTATTTTCCCCTCACTTAAATGTTAGCTTGCTTAGATACAGATATGTAAGTACAAAATAATCTTCCTGAGAACTTAAGATACTGAACTACAGTTGTGTTTTGCTTAAAGACGGGGATATGTTCTGAGAAGTGTGTCGTTAGGCGAGTCCATCATGTGCCCATTGTAGAGTGTCCTTACACACCTTGGATGGCATTGCCTCCTACACACCTAGGCTATATGGTGTGGCCTGTTGCTCCTAAGCTACAAACCTGTACTGAACACCATAGACCGTTACAACGCCATAGCAGGTGTTTGTGGATCTAAAGTAAACATAGCTAAACATAGAAAAGAGGCAGTAAAAAGACAGTATAAAAGATAAAAATCGGAATATTTGTATAGGACCCTAACTATGAATGGAGCATGCAGGACTGGAAGTTGCTCTGGGTGAGTGAATGAGTGAAGGTGAGTGACTGTGAAGGCCTAGGGCATGACTGCTCTACCGTAGACTTCGTACACACTGGACACTTAGGCTATACTAAGTTTGCTTAAGTTTTCTTTCTTCGATAATAAATTAACCTTAGCTTACAGTAGCTTTGTTTTGCTTTATAAACTTTTTTTTTCTTTTTCTTTCTTTTTTTTATTTTTGAGATGGAGTCTTGTTCTTGTTGCCCAGGCTGGAGTGCAATAGTGCAATCTCGGCTCACCGCAACCTCCGCCTCCTGGGTTCAAAGAATTCTCCTTCCTGAGCCTCCCAAGTAGCTGGGATTACAGGGACTCGCTATCACTCTCGGCTAATTTTTGTATTTTTAGTAGAGACGGGGTTTTTCACCATATCAGCCGGGCTGGTCTTGAACTCCTGACCTCAGGCAATCTGCCTGCCTCGGCCTCCCAAAGTACTGGGATTACAAGTGTGAGCCCCTGCACCCAGGCCTTTTTTCTTGTTCTTTTTTTTTTTTTTTTTTTTGAGACGGAGTCTCACTCTGTCGCCCAGGCTGGAGTACAGTGGTGTGATCTCACTGCAAGCTCCACCTCCCGGGTTCACACCATTCTCCTGAGTTAGCCTCCCCAGTAGCTGGGACTACAGGCACCCACCACCATGCCTGGCTAATTTTTTGTATTTTTAGTAGAGACGGGGTTTAACCGTGTTAGCCAGGATGGTCTCAATCTCCTGACCTCGTGATCCACCCGCCTCGGTGTCCCAAAGTGCTAGGATTACAGGCGTGAGCCACTGCGCCTGGCCCCTTTTTTCTTTATAAACTTTTAAATCAGGGATGTCCAATCTTTTGGTTTCCTTGGGCTACATCAGAAGAAGAGTTGTCTTGGGCCACACATAAAATACACTAACGAGGCCGGGCGCAGTGGCTCAAGCCCTGTAATCGCCAGCACTTGGGGCTGAGAGAGCGGGTGGATGCATGAGGTGAGGAGATCAAGACCGCATCCTGGTCTACATGGTGACAACCCGCGTCTCTACTAAAAATACAAGAAAACTCAGCCGGGCGAGATGGCGGGCCCTGTGTGTCGGTCCCAGCTACTCGGGAGGGCTGAGGGCAGGCGGGAAATGGCGTAAACTCGGAGCGGAGGCTTGCAGGCCAGCCGAGATCGCGCCCACTTGCAGCCTCCCAGCCTGGGTGAGCAGAGGCTAGACTACACTAACGATAGCTGATGAGCTTTAAAAAAAAATCTCACAATGTTTTAAGAAAGTTTATGAATTTGTATTTTGCTGCATTCAAAGCTGTCCTGGGCCACATGTGGCCCGTGGGCCATGGGTTGGACAAGCTTGTGTTAAACTGGTTTTTAATTTTTTTCACAGTCACCAATGTTTTTAACTTTTGACTCTTTTGTAGTAACACTTGATTAAAACACAAACACATTGTACAGCCGTATAAAAATGTTTTTTTACATTCTATTCTGTAAGTTTTTTTCTATTTTAAAAATATTTATTTATTTTACTTTTTTATTAAAAACTAAGACACACACACATTAGCCTAGGCCTACACAGGGTCAGGATGCTCGTTATCACTGTTTTCCTCCTCCACATCCTGTCCCACTGAAAGGTCTACAGGGGCAGTCACCTGCATGGAGCTGTGGCCTCCTGTGATGACAGTACTCTCATCTGGATGCTTCCTGAAGGGCCTGCCTGAGGCTCTTGTTGAGGAGGAGGCCTGTTTCGTTTTTTTTTTTTTTTGAGAAGGAGTCTTGGTCTGTTGCCCAGGCTGGAATGCAGTGGTGGGATCTTGGCTCACCGCAAGCTCCACCTCCCGGGTTCACGCCATTCTCCTGCCTCAGCCTCCTGAGTAGCTGGGAATACAGGTGCCAGCCACCACGCCCAGCTAATTTTTTGTATTTTTAGTAGAGATGGGGTTTCACCATGTTAGCCAGGATGGTCTTGATCTCCTGACCTTGTGTTCCGCCTGCCTCAGCCTCCCAAAGTGCTGGGATTACAGGCATGAGCCACCGCACCCAGCCTGGGAGGAGGCTTGTTTCTACCAGCATCACCAAAAGTACGTGAGTAATATGTTGGGAGCCACCAACACATTATCAGCCTAATGCTGCAGCTGATATGAAGTCTGATAGTAGTTGAATTATTGTTTGCTTGTTGTTAACTCATATTTTACTTTTGGAAATACATAGGCTTTTTAAAAAATTACTTCTGGTGTTTTGAAGTCTTACCACAGCCTGTTTACATGTGGGACTTTTTTCATTCATCCTGCTCTGAACTTGGTAGGTATAGCCAATGTGAAAATTCCTGTGTTTCTAGCCCTCTTGAGAATTTTCTTTTATTTCTTTGATTAACTCCTTCTTGTCATCTCTCTATTCTCTTTTCTGGAGGTTGTACAGGACAGGAGCTAAAATTTAAGGTCTGTCTTCCAGGTCTCTTGTCTTTTCCTGTTTTTTTTTTTTTTTAGATGGAGCCTCGCTCTGTCACCCAGATTGGAGTACAGTGGCACTATCTTGGCTCACTGCAACTTCCACCTCCCAGGTTCAAGCGATTCTCCTGCCACAGCCTTTCAAGAGTAGCTGGGATTACAGGTGCATGCCACCACATCTGGCTAATTTTTGTATTTTTAGTAAAGGTGGTGTTTTGCTGTGTTGGTCAGGCTGGTCTCGAACTCCTGACCTCAGGTGACCCACCTGCCTCGGCCTCCGAAAGTATTGGGATTATAGGTGTGAGCCACCATACCCGGCCATAATATACATTTTTTAAAAAATTTTAAAGTAAGTTGTAAACATCATACTTCACACCTGAATACGTTAACATGCAACTGTGTTTTTTTTTTTTTAGATGGAGTTTCGCTCTTGTTGACCAGGCTGGAGTACAATGGCATGATCTTGGCTCACTGCAACCTCCGCCTCCCGGGTTCAAGCAGTTCTCCTGCCTTAGCCTCCCGAGTAGCTGGGATTACAGGCATGTGCCACCACGCCCAGCTAATTTTGTATTTTTAGTAAAGACAGAGTTTCTCCATGTTGGTCAGGCTGGTCTCGAAACTCCCGACCTCAAGTGCTCTGCCTACCTTGGCCTCCCAAAGTGTTGGAATTACAGGCATGAGCCACCGCGCCTGACTACATGCAACTTTTTAATTTTTTTATTTTATTTTATTTTCTGTGTTTTTTTTTTTTTTTTTTTTTGATACAGAGTAGCGCTCTGTCGCCCAGGCTGGAGTGCAGTGGCATGATCTTGGCTCACTGCAAGCTCCGCCTCCTGGGTTCACACCATTCTCCTACCTCAGCCTCCCAAGTAGCTGGGACTACAGGCGCCCGCCACCACACCCAGCAAATTTTTTTGTATTTTTAGTAGAGATGGGATTTCACCGTGTTAGCCAGGATGGTCTTGATCTCCTGACCTCGTGATCCACCCGCCTTGGCCTCCCAAAGTGCTGGGATTACAGGCGTGAGCCACCACACCCAGCCAAATGACACTTATTTTTAAAAATTAATTTACAGATGAGTATATGCCATGATTTTTTGTTGTTTTTAGAGTCACCTTTTGGTTTTTTCTCATAGTTTCCTTATATTGTCTTTTCACTTGTTTCTTTATTCCTTATATTTCCTGTAAGCTGGAAGTGTGAGGACTCGATGAGCCTCAAGTTAAACATTCTGGCAAGAATGTATCCTAGGGGATGTTGTAGGCTTCATCCTGCAGCACGGGAGGCAGCCCCTGGTGCCAGGTTCCCCACTAGTAATGGGGCCTGTTCGATCACCTGGTTAGGGTGGTGTTTACCAGCTTTCTCCATTTCTGTTGATTTCTAAAGATTTCTCTGTTCTTTTGACTTGTGTTTCTTGATCACTTAAGAGCCACGGCCTTCCATCTGCAGCACCAGACAAGTTGAAATGGGACTAAAAGGGAAGAACCCTTGAAACCTGGAAGGTGGTGCTCTGTCGAGTTTAGTTATGGTTGTTGGCTGGGAATTACCCATCTGACACCCTGTATGTAAATTACATAGCATGGCGACTTGTGCATGGTTTATTTGTTCTTTCCTTAGGTACCTGCTCTCTCCCAGGCACTGTTCTAGGCACCAGAGAGAGAAAGGTAAATAAGAGGCAGTCTCTGTTTGAGGACTCACCTCTGGTGGAGAAAATATATGTAGACAGATAATTAGCATACAATGCTATTAATGCTGTGGCTGTGGTAACTGAGACTTCTGAAGCAAGAGTTCAAAAGTGGCCTGACAAGTACTCATCTTTCATCTCCACACGTTGTGGCAACAGCCGGCCAAACATGGACAGTCAGGGCTGTTCCTGGAAGGCAGGGCCATGTGGCTGCTGTAGGTGTCCTAGAGAGGCGTGCTTGAGTTCTGCGGAGCTTGGTGGAGGGGCTTTAATCCACACTTCTCAGGGCCACAGAGGCGTGAAAGGGAGGGAGGCCCTGGAAGATTCGTGAGAGATTCCTAGGGAAGTGAGATGGACAGGGCTTTGAATGCCATGGCCGCCTCTGTGCAGAGCTGTGGCCTTGGGAGGGAGGAGTGTGATGTTTGTCCAAGCTACGTGCAGCTGGAGAATGGGGGCAGATGAGAGCATGGCAAGTATGAGGGCCAGCCTGGTGGCACTGGCAGGTCGTGGGCCTGGGGGCCATAGGCAGTGAAACGGCCAACTGTGCCTGGGAGCCCAGGGAGGAGGGTTTGCTCTAGAGAGTTGATGAGGCAACTGAATGGTGTGGAGGGTGAGGGTGATGGACACGTGAGGCCAGTCTGGGATATCGCTGATGACCAAAGTAGTAGGAAACTGGAGGGATGGTTTGAGGGTTGGTGGTGTTCAGTGTGGGCCACAGGACATCTGAATCCCTTGTGCCTGGGCCCTTGCAGCTGAGGAATTTGGGGAAAAGAGGTGTGGGGTTTCCGGGAATTCTTGTGGAGGCTGTGAGGGCTCCAGGAGGCTGTCTACCAAGGACACTGGTGCTTGCAGCCCTGACTCTGAGGATGCTGTCAATGCTTGCTGAAAGCCCTTCCTGATGGGCCTCTCGGCTGAGCGGTGCCCACTGCAAGCTCCTGCATGCTGCCTTGGTTTCCTCATTACCAAATGTTTCCCTGGTGCCTCAAGGAGCCTGCAAGCAAGCAAGGTGTTTGGGTGGCAGCAGGCTAGTCGTAGATGCCCTTAGCTTCCTGCGAGGAAGAGGAATACCTGGAAGAGGTGGCACTTGGCAAGCAGAAGAGGCAGGACTTGTTGGCCAGAGGCCAGGATCGTTTCCCACAGTGCACCTTTTTCCCATCCAAGCTGTTCAGGAAAGGGTTTGATTCCTACAGGAGGTGCCAGTGGCAGTGAGATTTCTTGGAAGCAGTTTCTATGTGCTTGTGGAGGAGCCATGTCCACAGTAAAGGACACCAGGCTTCAGAGTCAGAATCGCTGATGCTTCATTCCTGTGACCCCTCAGACATAAGGAGTAATGAGACTGACCTTCTAGGGTTGTCACGGTAAGAAATGGCCTGACACACAGGGAGCACTGACAGACAGTGCCAGGCGCCCACAGAACTCTGCCTTCTGACTTTCAGGGCCTCTGGCCTCTTGCTTTCACCGGCTCCACAAAACATGGTGGGTTACTGTGCTTCCTGGGTGACTGGGGAGGAAACTTGAACTGCGAGAAGCTGAAGGGGCCGTCCCTCATCTTGTGCTGGTGGAGCACAGGAACAGGAACGCACATCCTGGATATTTTTTCACTCAGTGTCGCCACCAAGCCTCCCAAAGAAAGCCATTTCTCATGCTGAGCCTTGAGGCACTCATGTTTAAGAGGCGGGAGGAATTTTGGGCACGAGAGTCTGTCCTGGTCCTCTACTCCCCTACTGCAAAGGAGAATTTGTGCCCCCTGACACCAGACTGCATGCATTGTAGTCTGCTCTGCCTGCCGCCAGCCTATGTTGCTGGTACAGCCTAGTCTTACCTTTCTTGTCCTCACTTTGGTCTCTCTCCACCTGTCTGGCCAGATGGTGGCAGGCTGTGTCCTTAGCCGGTTAATATGCTAGAGGTTTTGCTGTCTTACCGTGGCACTTCACAGTGCTTCACTCCCTGGCTTGTGGCCTGCTTGCGAGCCCAGGGCCAAACCCTTCCCTGGAGGACCGCAGCACGGTGGGAGGAGGGACAGTGGCAGTCAGGAGCTGGCACGGCCCACAAACTCCATCTCCTGGTTTGACTCACCACATCCCAAGACGCAATGAAAAATAGCTCAGGAACTTGTATTTGGGTCAGTCTGACCAGTTTTCAGAGTTTGTCTTGAGAACTAACTTTTCCAAAGTCCTTCTCTAATATGAAGAAGCAAGGAACTTCCCACCGCCTGCTTCGTTACTCAGGAGAAAGTCTTGTCAAATAAAACCTTCCTGTTTCCGTTGGGAGGGACAGATGCTGGACACAGGTCCCAGAGCCGAGCTTCAGGAGTGCTTTTAACCTAGTAGGCAGGATTGATTTCCCACTGGGGCACATCTGAATTCACTCAGTGGGAACGTGAACCAGGAATCCCTGGAAAGCAGCTTTCAGCCCCGCTGCATGGGCCTGACTCCTGGGACCTGCCCACAGCGGACTGCTGATGTGTTGAGGCCCTTCTCTGCAGGCATTGTGCAAGTATTGATGGTGTCAAGAGGAATAAGACAGGGTCTTTCTCCTTAGGGAATCCATTCCTGATGGCAAGAGATGGACATAGGAACCAGGAGCCAAGCAGTAGCCCGAGGTCAGTTTCCACTACAAAGCCCGCTTTTTTTTTGTTTTTTTAATGTTAACTTTTTTTTTTTTGAGATGGAGTTTCACTCCTGTTGCCCAGGCTAGAGTGCAATGGCGTGGCCTCGACTCACTGCATCCTCCGCCTCCCAGGTTCAAGTGATTCTCCTGCCTCAGCCTCCTCGATGCGATTATAGGCATCCACCACCATGCACAGCTAATTTTTGTATTTTTAGTAGAGACAGCGTTTCACCATGTTGGCCAGGCTACTCTTGAACTCTTGACCTCAGGTGATTCACCTGCCTTGCCTCCCAAAGTGCTGGGATTACAGGCATGAGCCACTGCGCCTAGCCCCGTTTTTTTTGTGGTTTTTTTTTTGTTTGTTTTTTGAGATGGAGTTTCACTCTGTTGCCCAGGCTGGAGTGCAGTGGCACGATCTCAGCTCACTGCAACCTCCACCTCCCAGGTTCAAGCAGTTCTCGTGCTTCAGCCTCCCAAGTAACCAGGATGACAGACATATACCATCTTGCCCAACTAATTTTTGTATTTTTAGTAGAGACAAGGTTTTGTCACGTTGGCCAGGCTGGTCTTGAACTGCTGGCCTGAGGTGATTTGCCCACCTCAGCCTCCCAAAGTGAGCCACCACACCTAGCCTAAAGCCCGTTTTGTTTGGCCAGCAGAAGGGTAGTTGCCTGGTTTGTTACTATTGAACTTGTTTTAGATAGCATATCCTTTTCTAATTGCCAGCAGGTCCCACTATTGAACTTGTTTTAGATAGCATATCCTTTTCTAATTGCCAGACAGGTCCCACCTGTCTTCTTACTGCCTTTTATGTTCCTCATCTGGCCCCAAAGCCCAACAGTGTGGGACATTTGACTTAGATGGATCACCCACTCTGTGATGTGTGTTGCTGAAGGGGCAAGAGTAAACAGTTATGGGAACATGAAGGAAAGAAGAGTTAATTCTGCTCAGGGTTGGGCCACGGGCCCATGGTGTCAGGGAAAATGAGAGACTTTTGAACTGGGGTCCTGAAGGGTAGGTAGGAGTGCACCAAAAGGTTAAGATGAATGCAGTTTATCCCAGAAAAGATAATGGTGAGAACAGCACTGCTTTGTCATGAGTGTGGAGACTCAGAGGGAGTCTGAGTATACTATAGTATAAGCTGGGAGTTATGTTTGGAGCTTAGAAAAGGAAAGAAGCCTCATCCCTCACCCAACACGTGCTTCCCCACTGAGGCAGTGATTGACAGCCCACCCCATATGAAACTTACCTGCCAACCCTTGCTGAGTGGGAGAGGAGGGGGAGTGCTGCTTTTCTGAGCATATACACTCTGGTAGCCCTTTTCTTTCCTAATTAGGCCCTACCCATACCCTCTGGGTCCAGCAGATGCTTCTGGACTTCACCCTTCCCTGAAGGTCAATTTTAAGACAAGCCTACTGGGAAAAGTTCAAATAGTTGGTGATGTGCTAGGTGAGAGGGCTTGGAGCTCATTCACAGTTTAGAGTCCCTGTTAGCTGGTCAGATTAGTGGCTGGTCAGGGGAGTGTGCAGGAGGAGGGCTTGGGTGTGGGGAGTAGAGAAAGTGGGGTTCCCATTCTCAACTTGGCAGATGTTTTCAGCGGTTTAAGGCCATTTATGTCCTCTGGGCAGTGAAAAACACTCTTAGCCATAACAGTGTGCAGCTCATTCAACTGGCAGTGTAAAAGGCTTCCCAGGCAAAATGGTCCTCAGTACTGATTCCTCCAGATTATGTTTCTGTCAGGCACCTTCTACATGCCAGGCACTGTGCTAGGTGCTGTGCAGATTGCAGAAAACTAGACTGATGCGGCCTGTGCCCTTGTGGAACTCATGAGGCAGAGAGAGTAAACATTTAAAAAGTGTGTGTGCGTGTGTGTGTGTGCATGTCAGGCGGTGAAGAGGCACTAAAGAAAAATAAATTGGGGTTGGGACAGGATGGGACTGCTCTTTTAAGAAAGGCCTCTTGGTCAGGTGCGGTGCCTCACGCCTGTAATCCCAGTGCTTTGGGAGGCCAAGGCGGGCGGATCACCAAGGTCAGGAGTTCAAGACCAGCCTGATAAACATGGTGAAACCCTGTCTCTACTAAAAATACAAGAATTAGCCGGGCATGGTGGCAAACACCTGTAATCTCAGTTACTTGGGAGGCTGAGGCAGCAGAATCACTTTAACCTGGGAGGCGGAGGTTGCAGCGAGCCGAGATCTTACCACTGCATTCCAGCCTGGGTGACGGAGTGAGACTTCATCTTAAAAAAAAAAAAAAAAAAAAAGCATAGATGGGAATGAATGAGGAGGCCAGTCACATGGGCGTCTGGGAGAGCTTTTCAGACAGGGAACACCAAGGGCAATGTCCTTGATGCAGAGGCCTTGCAATACTCTAGGAATGGCAAGCAGGCAGCTAGAGGCAGATCCTGGGGTTGCTTCCCAAGGGTTGAGGGCAGAGGAGTTACAAGATCCTAGCACTGTTTCAGAAGCCTCCCTGTGCTATGTGCCGAAGATGGACTGGGTGAAGTGGAGGTGTGGAGAAGGACCTGAGGCCGTTTGTGTAGACCCTGGTAAGAGGCTGGAGTAGCAGTAGGGAGGTGGGGATAAGTGGGCAGGAGGAGGGCACAGCTAGGGCAGATGCAGTGGGGACTCAGAGCCCATGTGTCCCTGCTAGTCCCAGCCTCTCCCAAGGCAGAGAGACAGCCAGCCTGGAGTCCAGGACTCTGCGTTGGGATGCCTTGGCTGAGTCCTGGCACCCCTCAGAGCCTCCCTCTTTCCTCTATAATGTCGGCTCCTGGTCTCTGCCTACAGGCAGTGGCAAGGACAAGTGAGATGGCCAGGACCCCCACAAGTCCACAGGGTGGGTCTGCTTGCCTTCTGAGACACTGAGCCTAGGCCTGGCCTCTCCAATAGATGGTATGATGGTTCCTGGTTGCTGTGTCTTGTCACCTGCCTGTTTCTCAAGTAGCGTAGCTAAAGTGGCAGATCAGAGGCATTCAACTCTCATCCAGCCTCCTTTGGGTGCTGCCTAATGCCAGCTGGCTTGGTTGGGGTGAAGAGGGGTCTGGTCTGGGGAAGGGGCTCTCCAGGCTTGGCTTCTCCCTCCTCTTTTGGAATATAGTAGGCATGGGTGAAGTGATCAAGCTGCCTGTTACACTAAGCCCTCTCTGTGATCCCATGACAGGACTGTTCTCCACCCAGTGACCTGAGTGATTATTATTATTTTTTTTTTTTTGAGATGGAGTCTTGCTCTGTCACCCAGGCCTGGAATGCAGTGGTGCGAGCTCAGCTCACTGCAAGCTCCGCCTCCCGGGTTCACGCCATTCTTCTGCCTCAGCCTCCTGAGTAACTGGGACTACAGGCAACTGCCAGCACGCCCAGCTAATTTTTTGTATTTTTAGTAGAGACGGGATTTCACCATGTTAGCCAGGATGGTCTCGATCTCCTGACCTCATGTTCCACCTGCCTCGGCCTCCCAAAGTGCTGGGACTACAGGTGTGAGCCACTGTGTCTGGCCATGACATTTAAAAAAAAAACCAGAGCACATCTTGTCTTAGTCCGGGCTTCCCCTGGAAAACAGAGCCCAAGAGAAGGGCTCACATGCTTGGCTTTTGCTTTGGAGACTGGCCTGGGGAAGGACGCAAGGCTTAGATAGAGCTGCATCTTTCAGTTAGCTGCCATAGGCAGTGGTCTTGACCCTGAGGACTTTGCAAGGTGCATGAGGAAGTGTCTCACAGTGGTCCCTCTGAGAGGTGGGAGAGGAGAGCTTTATCCCTGTTTCCGTTAGTCACGGGTGATCCCTAGGTTGGAGAGGCCCCTCTCTTCTGGGTCATGGAGGCATGAGCACATAGTGGTTTCCGACAGGACTCCCTGGCCAGACTCAGAGATGCTCCCAGGCAGGGAGTGAGGGGTGCGGTGTGGGCAGGCCTTTGTGTGTGTGCAAAGCTGGTTGTTGCAGCTGTGGCTGGAGTGTAGGGTGCACTGATAAGATATGTGAGTGGGAGAAAAGAGGAGACTGGCTCATATTTCCCTGCCTGAGACAATCTCCAGTGACTTCACATTGCAAGAAAAATGAAATCCACAATCTTGACTTTGGCCTGCAAGATCCTATATGCTGTGGCTCTGGCCCATGTCTCTGAACATGTCTCCTCCCAGTTTCCTTCTTCATGTCCATCTGGCCACCCTGACCTTTCTATGTCTCTAGCACAGTAAGCACCCTCCTGCCTCTGAGCCTTCGCCCTTTTCCCCCGCCTAAACACCGTCCCTGTGGTTGGCTCTTCATCACTCAGGCCTCAGCTCAGTTTCTCAGATCGTCAAGTAGGCTGGCACCCACCCCTGAGGCTCTCTCCCTGACTTTCACGTTCTGTAGCATGCTCATGATCACCTTTTAAAAGGATCTGTGGCACATTCTGTCTCCTCTTACTAGAATGGAGCTGGTTTTGCTCCATTCCCTGCTAAATCCCCAGTTATCAGAGCAGAGACTGGGACAAGGCAGGAGCTCACCACATGTTGAATGAAAAATGAACGACTCATGTACACAGCCCAATATATTTTTCTTTTGGTACTTTATATATTCTCCTTTGCATTAAAGTTCTTTTGTGTATATTAAGAACGTTTGCCACAAAATTATAATAGCTCAATAAATATTGTTAAACGGATGCATTTATCAGCACCTTCTCCATGCTAGCACTTGGGCATAAGGGTTTGGTAATTTGACTCTGACAGCACCTTTTTGTATGGATGAAAAACAGAATGGCCGGGCACGGCGGCTCATGCCTGCAATCCCAGCACTTTGGGAAGCCGAGGTGGGTGGATCACCTGAGTTCGAGACCAGCCAGGCCAACATGGCGAAACTCCATTTCTACTAAAAATACAAAAATTAGCCCGGTGTGGTGGTACACGCCTGTAATCCCAGCTACTCGGGAGGCTGAGGCAGGAGAATTGCTTCAACCTGGGAGACAGAAGTTGCAGTGAGCAGAGATCACGCTACTGCACTCCAGCCTGGGTGACAGAACGAGACTCCGTCTCAAAAAAAAAAAAAGAAAAACAGAATGAAGTTTTAGCCTAGAGACACAAAGCTGGTGACAGAGCATCAGGTCATGAGCTCAGGCTTGTTGGCCCCAGAGTACCACTGCTACCCTGTATCCTTCCCTTCCTCTAATTTGGGGGAATAGGATGGGAATACTACCAGCCATAGGAAGGGTCTACTTTCCCAAAATATCTTCTCCATTACTGCCCACAGTTGACCGGCCGATTGACCTACATGCCTTAATCAGTAGTTATTTTGTTGGTTTCTCATTTAGTTTTTATTTTAAGCAAACTTACACTTGCCTATGGCTTGAGGAGTCATTTGGTTCTACAAGGATTGATAGCAGAAGGTTTTAGGATACTGCCAACCCCCTGCCCTACAGCAGCCACTTCCAGCTCTTCTTTTGAAATAGGGTCTCAGTCTGTTGCTCAGGCTGGAGTGCGGTGGTACCATCTGGCATTTCTTGAAGGGCAGCTTTTTTCCTCTCTACTTCCATTTATCTGAAAATGTCTTGATTTTACCGTCTTATGAGGGAAAATTTTGTTTGACAAGGACTTCAGCGTTGAGAGTTTTTTCTTTCCGCACTTTTTTTTTCTTTTTAGCACTTCTCAGCATTGTCTTCTAGCCTCCATTATTCTGAGAAGTGGTTATTTCTCATTTGTATTGTTCCCATGTATGGAATATGTCTTTTATGAGACCGTTTTTCATATTTCCCCTTTATTCTTGTTTTCTGTCAGTCTGACTGTGATCTGCTTTGGTGTATTTTGTATTTTTTCTGCTTGGGGTTTGCTGAGCTTCTTGGATCTTTAAGCCAGGTGTGTTTCATCAGATTTGGAGATTTTTCAGCCACTAACATTAGCTCTTTGAGTATTTTCCCCCCATTATCACTATCTTTTCCTGGAACTGCAATTATGTGAGTATGAGACAGTTTGGTATTATCTCACATATCCTTGCAATTTTATTCATTTTCTTCCATCTTTTTTCCCCTTCCTCATATTAACTCTTTATTGATTTTTCTTCAGGTTCACTGATTTTTTTTTTTTCTGCCATCTGTAATCTGCTATTAAGCTCATCCAGTGAATTTTCCACTTACTATAAGTTTTTTGTTGTTGTTGTTGTTTTGTTTTTTTGTTTTTTTGTTTTTTTTTTGGAGACGAAGTCTCGCTCTGTTGCCCGGGTGGGAGTGCAGTGGCACGATCTCAGCTAACTGCAAGCTCCGGCCTCCCGGGTTCATGCCATTCTCCTGCCTCAGCCTCCCGAGTAGCTGGAACCACAGGCACCCGCCACCACGCCTGGCTAATTTTTTGTACTTTTA
>NW_016808004.1:4487828-4505543 GCF_001698545.2 Rhinopithecus bieti
TTTTTTTTTTTTTTTTGGAGACGAAGTCTCGCTCTGTTGCCCGGGTGGGAGTGCAGTGGCACGATCTCAGCTAACTGCAAGCTCCGGCCTCCCGGGTTCATGCCATTCTCCTGCCTCAGCCTCCCGAGTAGCTGGAACCACAGGCACCCGCCACCACGCCTGGCTAATTTTTTGTACTTTTAGTAGAGATGGGGTTTCACCGTGTTAGCCAGGATGGTCTTGATCTCCTGACCCTGTGATCCGCCCACCTCGGCCTCCCAAAGTGCTGGGATTACAGGCGTGAGCCACTGCACCCAGCCTCACTTATTATAATTTTTAGTTCTCGAATTTCCACTCATTTAAAAATTAAGTTTAGGCCAGGCGCAATGGCTCATGCCTGTAATCCCAGCACTTTGGGAGGCCAAGGCGAGCGGATCACCTGAGGTCGGGAGTTTGAGACCAGCCTGACCAACATGGAGAAACCCCGTCTCTACCAAAAATACAAAATCAGCCGGGTGTGATGGCGCATGCCCAGAATCCCAGCTACTCAGGAGACTGAGGCAGGAGAATCACTTGAACCCAGGAGGAGGAGGTGGCGGTGAGCCGAGACCGTGCCATTGCACTCCAGCCTGGGCAACAGAGCAAAACTCCGTCTCAAAACAAAAATTAAGGCCAAGCACTGTGGCTCATGCCTATAATCCCAGCACTTTGGGATGCTGAGGTGGGCGGATCACGAGGTCACGAGGTCAGGAGATCGAAACCACCCTGGCTAACACAGTGAAACCCCGTCTCTACTAAAAATACAAAAAATTAGCCGGACACCTGTAGTCCCAGCTACTTGGGAGGCTGAGGCAGGAGAATGGCATGAACCCGGGAAGCAGAGGTTGCAGTGGGCCAAGACCGCGCCACTGCACTCCAGCCTGGGCGACAGAGCAAGACTCCATCTCAAAAACAAAAAAAAATTAAGTTTAACATCTATATTTTTGTTTGAGACAGGCTTGCTCTGTTGTCCAGGCTGGAGTGCAGTAGTGTGATCTGGGCTCACTGCAACCTCTGCCTCCAAGGTTCAAGGGATTCTCGTGCCTCAGCCTCCCAAGTAGCTGGGATTACAGGAGCATACCACAATGCCTAGCTAATTTTTGTATTTTTAGTAGAGATGGAGTTTTACCATGTTGGCCAGGCTGGTCTTCAACTCCTGACCTCAGGTGATCCACCTGCCTTGGCCTCCCAAAGTGCTGGGATTATGGGCGTGCAGCACTGCACCCAGCCAGTAATTTTAATAATAATAAATAGTTTAATAAAACATTTTTTAATGTTTTAAGAAATAATTTTCATTTATTTCCTTAAATCCCCTATTCGTCCACTCATTTTGATGATATTTTTCTTTAATTCTTTAAACATACTTTCCTTGTAATTTTCTGAACATATTTAAAATCACTGCTTTAAAGTCTCCCTACTAAATGCAATATCTGGACCATTTTGGCATCAGTGTCAGTAGATTGCTTTTTCCCTATCTGTGGTTCATATTTTCCTGTTTCTTTACATGTTTAGCAGTTTTCAATAGTATATGGGAATTATGATTGATAACTTAACGGGACTCTGGATTCTGTTATCTTTTTTAGAAGAGTGTTGATTCTTGTCCTAGTAGTCAGTTCAGTTACTGGCAGATCACCTTGAAGTTGTTTGTTTAGGCCTTTTTTTTTTTTTTTTTATGTTTTGTTAGGGTGGATATGTGGAAAGACTAAGGTGTTTCTGAGCCTCTCTAATGTGGCAGAACTCAACCTCCAAACCCAAGGCTTATGTTGGTTAGGGCAGGTCTGTTGAGGCCTTTCTTTAGGCATGGTCCTCACCCATAGTGACATTCTGATATCTCAGCTCATATATGGGGCACTGATGAGACACTAATGAGGCCTCTTCACTGTGTCTGGCTTGGAACTTCAGCATCCCCTGGCACTCCTGAACCTCTATCTCTGGTCTGTTCTCAACTCTGGAAGGGGCACTCTCTGGTCAAGGCTCACTGGGACACCTCACATAGACTTTTGGGCTCCCCCTACATATGTCTTCTCATTTCATCACATAATCTGCTCCAGACCCTGATCTCTGCCTCCTTAGCTCAGTGGGACCACTGTGCTCTGCTTGGATTCTAGCCCCATGGTCAGGAAACTCCCAGGTAGAGCATCACGATGATCATGAGGTGCCTTTCATGAGTTTTTCCTCTTTTAGGGGTTATGGTCTCTTGCTGCTTGTTGTCTACATTTCAAAAATGACAGCCTCATATATTTTCTCCAGTCCTGTGGTGTATGTGGAGGGAGGGCTACTCTGCCACCAGTGATGCTGCCATGGTTGGAAGCTGCTCCAGGAGCCCTCTGACCGGCTCCAGGTTGGCTGATGTCTAGGCTGCTGCTCAGGTATTATCCTGGGATCTATCTCTCTTTCCATCATCCTGGCATCTCCCTTTGCCCCCCTTTCAGTTGAACTTTCTGTTTTCTGGATCCCACATTTTCTTATTTTTTGTTGACTTCTTTAGGTAGAGGAACTTTCAGTCACTCCCTGAGGAAGGGTGGCAGGAAGGTGAATTTTTTGAGGACTGTATGTCTGGGAATGCCTTAATTAAACCCTCACTCTTGACTACTGGTTGGTTGGGTAGAGAATTCTAGGTTGGAAATAATTTTTCTCCTCATTTTAAGGCATTGTTTCATTGGCTGTCTAATGCCACATGGGTCTTTTGTATTCTTTCTTCTTGCCTGTTGTTCTGGAATTTCCGCCCATGGATGCAGTGTGGTCTGCTCTGCTCCATTGTGTGTGTTTGCCTGGTGGGCCCCAGTGAATTCTGGATACTTTTCTTGAAATACTTGATTTCCTCTCCTTGATTTTATTGTTCTCTTTTTCTGAAATTCTGATTATCCTGCTCTCCAAGCCTGGTTCTTAATTTTCTTTTTTGTTTTTGAGACGGTCTCACTTATTCTGTCATCCAGGCTGGTGTGCAGTGGCGCCATCTTGGCTTACTGGAACCTCTGACTCCCAGGTTTAAGCAATTCTCCTGCCTCAGCCCTCCCGAGCTGGGATTACAGGCGTGCACCACCACACCCGGTTAACTTTTTTATTTTTAGTAGAGATGGGGTTTCACCATGTTGGCCAGGCTGGTCTCGAACTCTTGATCTCAGGTGATCCTTCTGCCTCAGCCTCCCAAAGTGCTGGGATTACAGGCGTGAGCCACCACGCCTGGCTCACAATTTTATTTTCTTTCTTTTCCATTTCTTGGTATTTTTTCTCTACTTTGGAGGGATTTCTTCAACTTTGTCTTCCAACCCTGATCCTGCATTTTCATGTATGTTATCATATTTTTAATTGAGCTCTTTTTTCTTTCTGAATGCCCCTCGCCGAAAAAGATAGTATTCTTTTCTTGTTCCATGAATCTTTCCCTATTTCTGAAACACTGATGATTGTTTGAGGACTTTGCCTCTGTGTTGTTTCTTCTGTGTTGCGTTTTTGCTGTTGTTTGGCTGGTATCTTTCGTGTTATGTGTGGAGACGAGTTTTCTCCACACCAGAGGTTGACTTCTTTAGGTAGAGGAACTTTCAGTTCCCAGACTTGTGTGGTGCACACATAAACCTTGCACGTCACCCCATGTTGCCATGCGTGAGCTGCTAGACGCATGAACTATGGAACATAGGCCTGGTTTTCTTGGAGCCATTTACTGAGGAGTAAATGGAACAACTCAGAAAAGAGGGGTCGTATTGGGCACATTGTGGCCCAGAGCTTTCACTCTCAGACTTCTCTGTGTTGGGGCTGGGGAAATGGTGGTCACCTCCACAGTGCCAGGGACAGAGGCCCTGCCTTCAGGAACTGTCTGGGCCTCTGTGGCCTTTCCCCACCCCAGACAGACCTTGAGAGGAAGACCTTTCTCACATACCTTGAGAACTAGGTAAATAGGCACCCTGAGTGTTTGTGCCTGCAAAGGGGGCTGATGGACCTGCAGCTCGGCACATGCCACAAGCTGGGTGTCTGTCTTCAGAGAGCCACGAGAACCTGTGATTGGTGGGGCAGAGAAGGCACAGGCAGTCTCTGAGGCGTTTGGTCACCGAGAGCCCTGGCATATGCGCCTTGGCTGGTGATCTCTGCCCGGAGTAGCCCTACACAGACCTCTGCCCCTGCCCAGCCTGGTATCCATCCTGCCAGACTCTGCTTCTAAAAGATGTTAGGGAAGCTCCTCCCGCCCACGGGCACCTCTCCTCCACAGCCCACGTCTGGTGGGAGGTGGGGCAGAGTAGGTGTGAAATGAAGACATGGGTGGAAAAAGCCCCCAAGCTCCTTGCTTTGGCCAAGCTGGGTCAGCTGATGGGAACTGCCTTGTACTCAAAGGCCCCATGGGAGGACTCTGCCCATTGCCACCACCAGTCACCTTTCCCACAGCCCTCATCACCAGGCTGTAGAGTCCTGAGGGAACCCTAATGCTGGAGGAGCCTCACACATAGCTGGGTACATGATGCTCTTGCAGGGGAGGGGACCTGGCCTTGTGCACTGCTGGCCGCGCAGTACACCTGGAGCCAGCTTTCCAGCCGCCAGTCGCTTGAGCACTGGTGGTTCTGTGTTCCCAGCAGTGGGCCCAGTGCTGAGGGGAGAGGGGCACACAAAGGACCTGGGCCAGCTCAGAATATACCCCTTCCTCAACTATTCCCCGGGGACCCTAGAGGGCCAGGACAGGGGCTGCTCACCTTCCCTTTGCTTCCCCAGTTTTCCAACAAGGTTGAGCCACTGAGTTGCTTTCTAAGGGCTCAGAAGGCCACCTAGCCCAGTGGAACCACAGCTCTGGGTGTGGGTCTGTGGGGTCACTCTGCCTGTCCCCATGTTCAGACTGTGCCACTGGGTTCACTGAGGAACCCTATTTCTTTAGCTGCAGATCTGGGACACGGCTGGCCAGGAGCGGTTCCGCACCATCACCCAGAGCTACTACCGCAGTGCCAATGGGGCCATCCTTGCCTACGACATCACCAAGAGGAGCTCCTTCCTGTCAGTGCCTCACTGGATTGAGGATGTGAGGAAGTACGCCGGCTCCAACATTGTACAGCTACTGATCGGTGAGTGGGGGGTTCCTCGGGACCACAAATCCCATCACTCTACCTGTCCCTGCCTCCCTCTGCTTTTTTTTTTTTTTTTTTTTTTTTTTAAGGCAGAGTCTCGCTCTGTCGCCCGGACTGGAGTGCAGTGGCCGGATCTCAGCTCACTGCAAGCTCCGCCTCCCGGGTTTACGCCATTCTCCTGCCTCAGCCTCCCGAGTAGCTGGGACTACAGGCGCCCGCCACCTCGCCCGGCTAGTTTTGTATTTTAGTAGAGACGGGGTTTCACCGTGTTAGCCAGGATGGTCTCGATCTCCTGACCTCGTGATCCGCCCATCTCGGCCTCCCAAAGTGCTGGGATTACAGGCTTGAGCCACCGCGCCCGGCCATCCCTCTGCTTTTTAAACACAGGGTAACCCTGAGTCCAGAGGGAGTCCCAGCCAGAGTTTGAGCCATGGTTTTGCAAATCCTGATCCCGCTAATCACTTAGAAAGTTATATTCAAGGCTGGGCGTGGTGGCTCACACCTGTAATCCCAGCACTTTGGGAGGCCAAGGCAGGCAGATCACGAAGTCAGGAGATCAAGACCATCCTGACTAACATGGTGAAACCCCGTCTCAACTAAAAAATTAGCCAGGCGTGGCGGCGGACGCCTGTAGTCCCAGCTGCTGGAGAGGCTGAGGCAGAATGGCGTGAACCTGGGAGGCGGAGCTTGCAGTGAGCCGAGATAGCGCCACTGCACTCCAGTCTGGGCGACAGAGCGAGACTCTGTCTCAAAAAAAAAAAAAAAGATAGAAAGTTATATTCAACATTGGAATGAGAGGAAAGAAGAAAGGGAGCTGAAGTTTGCCCTGCAGTTCTTCACATGTGTCAAGGTTTAGCTCTTGTACCCTGGCTTCTCCTTATTTGACAGGGCCTGGGGCGAGGCTCAGAAAAGTGGAGTGATTTATCCGGGTCCGCTGTGAGCATACACATGTAGGCTTTGAGTTTGCTTCTGCTGACCTCAAGCTTCTGACTTTCTGTGTTGTGCCACACACAGAGCAGGAACACCTGATGGCTTCTGTGCCTCAGAATCTCACAGAAGCCTTCTTCAAGTGCAGCTGCAGGGCCTCACCTCCAGAGCATCTGATCCAGGCGGGCTGGTTGAGGCCCATGAATGTGTATTTCTAACAAATTCCCAGGTGACACCCACCTTGCTGGTCCAAGGACCCCACTTTGAGAACTACTGCTGTGAAGGATGCTGTTTACCTTTGTTTTCCTTCTATATAACCTTCCCAGACCTGGACTGGAGAAGCTCTTTAGCTCTTATGTTATCCCTGGGGTCCTTACCCCAACAGGTTGATTCTTTTTTTTTTGAGATAGAATCTCACTCAGTGACCCAGGTGGAGCGCTGTGGTGTGATCTTGGTTCTGCAAGATCTGCAAAGCCACTGCAACCTCCCCAAAGCCACTGCAACCTCTCTCTCCCTGGTTCAAGCGGTTCTCCTGCTTCAGCCTCCCAAGTAGCTGGGCCAACTGGTTGATTCTTCTGACTCAGATGTACAGACAGGGCCTGGACCTGACTCTAGGTGGGAAGAGGGTGGTGCCTGGTTCCATGTGGCCTGCCTTCCATAGACTGGGACATGGAGCACTTGGCAGGAACAGAGTTTTCCCCACCTGGCCTAACCATTTTCCTGCCTTTTTTTTTTGCCAGGGGTGGGGGATGGAGTCTCGCTCTGATGCCAGGCTGGAGTGCAGTGGCATGATCTTGGCTCACTGCAACTTCCACCTCCCGGGTTCAAGCAATTCTCCTGCCTCAGCCTCCTGAGTAGCTGGGACTGTAGGCACGCACCACCACACCTGGCTACCAATTCCCTTTTATCCAGGACATTTCTGAAAAACATTCCTGCCTGGCATGGAAATTTTATATTTTTAGTAGAGATGGGGTTTCACCATGTTGACCAGGATGGTCTTGATCTCCTGACCTCATGATCCGCCCACCTCGGCCTCCCAAAGTGCTGGGATTACAGGCATGAGCCGCCATGCCTGGCCTATAGAACATTTTATACAGCTACGAAAATAGTATTTTTTGTATTTATTTATACATACATATATACATACATATATTTTTAGAGATGCAGTCCTGCTATGTTGCCCAGGCTGATCTTGAACTCCTGGCCTCAAGCAATCCTCCTGTCTCAACCTCCAAGTAGTTGGAATTACAGGTGTCAGCCACTATATCTGGCTTAGAATAGAATAATAATGAGCCCCCAGGTACCCATTACCCTGCTTCAGCAATTAGCAACTCAAGTCCAACCTCCTCTCATCTATACAATGTCACCTCCCCTCCCTCGTGTTGAGACAAATTCACATCAAACTATTTCACCTGGCAGTATTCCAGCATGAACCTACAAAATATGTAAACACTTAAAAAAAACCAGCAATATTATTTTCTCATCTAAAAATACTGACATTTCCTTAATAATATCAAATAGCCAGTCTGTATTCAGATTGATAATTGCTCATAAAATTCATATGCATTTTATTTTTTCCAGTTTGTTGAGATCAGGATCCAAATAAGTTTCACACTTTGAAACTGGTTGCTATTATTAAGGTTGCCAAGGAAATTTTAGATCTTTACAGACTCCTTTTTTCTTTTGAGACGGAGTTTTGCTCTTATTGCCCAGGCTGGAGTACAGTGGCACAATCTCGGCTCACTGCAACCTCCATCTGCCCAGTTCAAGTGATTCCCCTGCCTCAGGCACCCGAGTAGCTGGGATTACAGGCCCTCGCCAACCATGCCTGGCTAATTTTTTCTATTTTTTTTAAGTAGAGAAGGGGTTTCATCTTGTTGGCCAGACTGGTCTTGAACTTCCAACCTCAGGTGATCCACCCACCTCGGCCTTCCCAAATGCTGGGATCACAGGCGTGAGCCACTGCCCCTGGCCCAGACTCTTTTTTTTTTTTTTGTCTTCCTTATAACTACATTACAAAAGTCAGCCATGTAGAGACTTCTAAAAAGTTATTCTAGAAATTGGGTCAAGGAACAATTTAACAACTTATTTGGAACATAATGAAGTCATCTCATACCTTCTAGGAGGAGCTGGGTAAATTGAGATGGGGTCTCACTGTGTTGCCCAGGCTGGTCTTGAATTCCTGGGCTCAAGCACTCCCCCTGCCTTAGCTTCCCAAAGTGTTGGGATTACAGGCATGAGCCACTGCACCCGGCCTAAAAAAGGTTTTTTAAAGAAAGGTAGATGACCATGCCAGGGTGTCCATTTGTAGTGGTGGAGGGGAGTGGCGTGGGGCTGCCAGCATGGCCCTCCCAGGTGGGACTGGGCTTGCCCAGCCCCCATGGCCTCATGCTGCCCCTGGCTTTCCTCTGCAGGGAACAAGTCAGACCTCAGCGAGCTTCGGGAGGTCTCCCTGGCCGAGGCGCAGAGCCTGGCTGAGCACTATGACATCCTGTGTGCCATTGAGACGTCTGCCAAGGACTCAAGCAACGTGGAGGAGGCCTTCCTGAGGGTGGCCACGGAGCTCATCATGCGGCATGGAGGCCCACTGTTCAGCGAGAAGAGCCCTGACCACATCCAGCTGAACAGCAAGGACATTGGAGAAGGCTGGGGCTGCGGGTGCTGACCGGGGGCCGGGCCGGCAGGCTGGGAGCTCCCCACCTCCTTGCTCTTCCCGGCCTGCCAAGCCCAGCCCTCCAGAGCCAGCCCTCCTGGGCACCGGCGACTAGAGCAGCCGGGTGAAGCTCTGGAGCTCCGCATCCTGTGGCCTGGCTGTGGGATGGAGGCTCTCCTTGAGGAAGGGGAAGCAGGATACCCTCACGGGCCACCCTGCCAGCCAGCAGCTGGCCCTCCACAATCTTCACATTCCAGGACTGGCCTGAACCCGTCAGTGTGGGCCACAGTAGGAGGGGCTGGTGGTCCTCCCTGTCCCACGCCTGGTGGCTCTGACCGTTTCCTCTCATGGGTTTGCTTAACCTGTGGCAGCAGGTTACTGCTTTCCAGGGATGTGCCCAGTGCCCTGGGTTCTTCCCGGTCATCCTGGGGCTCTGCGCAGAGCAGCAGAGCAAGAGCCATGAGACCCACAGACTCAGTGCCTGAGCACAGCTCCAGGGAAGCCCCAGCCCCTTCCAGGTGGGGAACCTGCTTCCTGCCTTCACTGCCCCTGCAGCACTCACAGACATCTCCCTGGGGCCTGGCTCACTGCCTCATCAGGACCTCATCAGGACCCCTGGGTTTTCTGGCTTTCCGTGTAGCTTCTCATTTTCATCGGGACAGCATGGGGTCATGGCCCACAGCTAGGTGGAGACTGTCTGCTGGCTCGGGGCCCAGTGTTTTGCCACTCAGGTTGCAAAATTAGCGAATCCTTCAGTGCCAGCACTCAAAAGTTTGGCGGGTGGGGGAATGATATGGGAAAGTGGACATTTAAGGTCCAAGTAGAAGCTTGCATGCTTGCATCCTTGAGGCTCAGGGATGAGAGGGTACCGCAAGGCACCCAGCCTTACCCCACAAGCAGAAATCCTGCCAGCTGAGCGTAGGTCCCAGTCTAGTTTATAGAATCGAGTCTCCTAGACAAGAAAGGAGAGGGGCTGGCGGTCCTTATCCTGGCCCATTTTATTCCCTGGGCCCTTAACTGCCTCATCCTGAGCTGGGTGCCAAGGTTAGAAGGCAAAAGTGGGGTGGGGGGATCTGGGAAGCAGCATTGTCCTCTGTGGCTCAGAGGTATCACATTGACAAGAGAGCCAGGGCTAGGACTGGAGGGGCCAGGTGATCTTCCCTAGCCAATCCCAGTCCGTCTGTGTCAGCCCAGCTCTGCCTCACAGCCTGCTCAGCATGGGTGCCCCCAGAAATAAGCAGCTCTTGGACCCATGAGCAGGGCTGTGTCGGGGCGTGGTCTAGCTCCCAGGCCAGGCCAGGCAGGGCTCAGGGTAGTCCCTGGGCCAGTGAGAGGCCTCCCCCATGCTTCCCTGCCCTCTGCACTACACACTTTCCCAGCAGGCCTGGCTGAGGGCAAGAGTAGGCCTTACAGCAGTGCCACGGTGACCCAAGAGGCAGGGTTGGGACCCGGACGGGTTCCCCCGCTGAGACTGAGACAAGCAAGGGCTTGGTGGTGGTGGAGCCAGCATCTCACCTGCAAGGCTTGCTTCTGGGCAGGGAGGCTACCTGTGGAATGCTGAGCCTGGTTCTGCAAGGGAGGAAGGCTGCCAGGAGCTGGGGGGCTGGCACCTGCACCGAGGGGAGTCTGGGTACATCAGATTGGGGGACACCAGAGGCGAGGCTGCCTGGCTTCCTTCTTCAGCAGCTTTGCTTGTGGCAGGGGCGAGTGGAGCTGAGTGGGGTCTGGGCTCTGCCCCTGCACCTCTGCAGTGCCTGGGCTCTGCTTGCAGGGCAGACAGTTCCTGGCACTGAGGGGTGCCCTCAGACCCCACTGGGACTAGATGTGTCGTGGGAAGTGCCTTCCTCCAGCCCCACAACCTTTCTGCTAGGGCGGATGTTTCTGGGGTCATATGGTCAGGAGGGGCTGAGCTGGTCTTTCACCACAGGCCCACACTGGAAGAGAAGTCCCACGAAGCCTGTCCTTGCAGAGCCGCTCTGTTTTTGGGGGAACAGGGAGCATGCATGGGGTCTTGGGAGCAAAGGCCTGGGACTCCCTGTCTGAATTTCATCCTCAGTTCCAGGGCAAGTCCCAGCCACCCGAGCATAGTTACTGGTACTGCCCACCACCACCCACTGCCCACCTCTGAAAAGCCCAGCTCTCCGACTCTGCTTCCAGGCCGCGGCCTCACAGGTGGGGCTGTTACCTTCCTCAGGGCTTAGGGAGGAGGGGAGGGAGGACATGGACAGGGCCCTCCACCCTGGCTCCTTCACAGGGATGGTAGCTGACTGGTGATGGGTTCATTTGTCACCTTGGGACTGTGAGCCACCTCCATTTCTTGCCCCCCAGGCAGGAGCAGCCTCACTCCAAGGGCTTGGCCTGGAAAGGCAGGCTCACGTGGGACTCCACATTCCTTCCCCTGCTGCTACTGTGCCCCTGTCCCTCCACCCCAGAAGCCCTGAGCTCTCATTTGGGCACCTTGCTGTCCTCTGGGCTTCTCTGCCCAGGTCACCCTGTGGCAGGCCTGGGCCCTCAGGATGTTTCAAAGGCCCCACAGCTCTGCCTGGCTTCACTCGAGCATCCTGTCCCTGGAGCACCTCTGTCCTGTCTGGGCCAACCTGGTCTCCCTGCCCCATGCCCTCCCCTGGCTCTTACCAACCTGCCCTTTTATTCATGCCATTTGGGGTCACAGATGGCCTAGCTAGACACAGCTCCTAGAACTGGCCCCACCCTGGGGCCTTGCCCCTAGTACCCCTTGGCAGCAGCAACCCACCCCATAGTCGAGGTTCCCCTACCCCTGGGTTCTGGGCTTAAAGCCATTTCCTACCTAGAAGCGTTCCCACCCTCTCTCAGGCACAAAAGCTGGTCAGAGGCTCAGGGTCTGTACCTGGGGTTGCAGGGGCTCCTGCCCCGCTGTATCCCACCAGGAGGGGGCCCCACTGCCCTTCTGGTCCTTAAAACAGCTGGGAGAGAAGATGGGGAAGTGTGTGAGACAAAACAAACCGGCTTGTTTCCTCCCCTTGGCAGGCTAAGCTCTCCCAGCAGCCCAGGCTCTGGGGGGGGAGAACAGTGTCATCTCTTACTTTGTTGAGAAATTGCCAAAGAGTGGGAGCAGGTGGGGTCAGGGGCCGGAGTGCAGGGGAGGGGGCAAGGGTGGAGGTGACTGTGGGGGGAAGCAGAGGAAGGTGGGCTGAGGCCTGGGTGGGGCCAGTGTGATGCTGGCTTAAGGAGCTGGAGGGTTCCTAATAGGCATTGCATTCAGTTTATCTTCCCTAAGAGGCTGTTGGACTTGGGGCCTCCTCCAGCAGGGACTCTGACCCCTGCAGGGCCTGGACTTGGAGTGAACAGGGCTTCAGGCAGCCCAAGTATTCTATTTGCATTTGGTAATTTTTCATGTCACCTATTTATGAATATATAAATCTTTATACCAAATCTATTTTTTAAAACATGGAAAAGTTGCCTTTATGGAAACTTGGCAGAGCCAGTGTACACATTCCTAAACCATTAAACAGATTTCTATAACAAGCCACTGCGCCCAGGACTGGTTCTCTCATCTTTGAGCCCAGAGGCGGCCCAGGTGGCCATGTGCCTCAACTAGTCTCCAGGCCCAGGGTGGCAGACATGCTGCCCCTTGCCAGTCTGCTGCCCAGAGCCCTGCGAGACCTTCCCTCTGTCCCTAAACCCCTAGGGGACCCCCTGAGCAAGAAGCAGTCGGTGCCTGAGGGGCAGAGGAAGTTTGGGCTGGTTCCCTTCTCTGCCAGGGACACCCCAGGTTCCTCCCATTGGGTTTGTGTTGGAGAGGGCTCTTTGATGATTGGCAGGCACCCTCACCCTGACCTCCCCATGAGGGAAGCGTCACTATGAGGAGTCCCTTGCCCGGGCCTTGTAGCCATATTGATCCCACGATGGCAGGAACAACCACCCCATGGTTGAGGTTCCCCCCACCCCTGGATCCTGGGCTGAAGACATTTCCTACAGAGAAGTGTTCCCACCCCCTCTCAGACACAAAACCCAGTGTCCAGGGGCTTAGGGCCTATGCCTGGGGGTTGGGGGTCTCTGACCTGTTGTTATTCCGAGTTAGGACCTAGGAACACTCCTGTGATGTGACCAGCGCAGAGATGTTACCAGGCACACAGTAGACGCTCAGGTTAGGTAAGTGCCTGAAGCAGGTCTCTGGCACCGGGAAGCCCGGGAAATCCATAGCCCGCCCACCAGTATAATCAGGGGTCTATTCCTGGTCACTCAAATAAGGGGTTCTCTGTTGAAAGGGACTCTCAAACAGCAGGGCTGCTGGTTGGTCACCCTGAGGAAGAAGAGGGGGGCCTGGCAGTGCTGCACCCCCTTGCCAAGCCTGACTCTGAGACAAACTGACATGATGGGGCTCAGAGCAGTCTGCCATTGAAACCCAGGTGTGCCCTCACCTGTGGCACTGGGCAGGTCATTTCCCCTCTCTGGGCCTTGGTTTCCTCAAATGTGGGATCTGATTCCCTGTCCCATTTGCATCCTGGGGAACCCTGAAGAGACCCCAGGAGGGCAGTGCTTTCTGCACTGAAGACCTGAAACGGGACTGGAGGAGGAAGGCCCAGAGCTCTGACTCTCAAGACATGCCTGGCTCAGGCAACTGCCATCCTTCCCAGGGAGAAGGAAGGCCTGATGTCTGAATTCCCTATTCTCTTCTGAATGCCAGGAAGCACTAGAGTGCACATGTGCCCCTTGGAAGACAAATCCATAACCAGGCCTGTCCAAACCCGGTCACCCCCACACTCCGCAGACGCTCAGACCAGGGTCAGTCTGTCCCTAGGGCCCTCTGAGGCCTCTGCCCAAACCACAGGACTGCCCAGACCCCAGAGCAAACTCAGACAGCACAAGTCACTCCTTGACTTCAAAGTATAGAAGCTGAGTCTGGGGCCCAGAGGGTCTTGCTCAAAGCCCCCATGATGTTCACTCCTGAGCCCCCACCTGCAGACCCAAGCTGGGTGCTGGGTCCCAGAGGCGAGTCTGCCTTGCTCCCTCCAAGGGCTCCCAAAGCTCCAACCTGGACCCCATGCCCCTCTCCTCCCTGCACACATTTGCCTCTGGCTCAAAACTGAGGGTTGGGATTGGGCAGCCCGCTCAGGGATACAGGAGGCAGGGGGGGCCTTCCCTGTCCTCATCTACATCCTGCTACTCATCCCCACCAGCCACCCACCTGCAGGGCCTCTGCCCAGCCTCCTCCTGACCTAGTCTGCCTGGCTCTCCCTCTTGTGGCACAGAGCGTCTCAAGCAAGTTCATAGCCACTAGGTCCGACTCCTCGCTCAGACCTTTCACAGTCTTGTGGCCCTCGGGCCCTCCTAGAAGGGCCCAGCACTGGCACTCTCCAACCACTCAGCCACACACAGCCACACGAGGCTCTGCCACCCTCAGACTGAGCTGCTCCGTAGACGCTTCGTGATGTGCTTCTCCAAGCCAAGAAGTACTATTCCCAAACAGCCTGAGCTGGAGCCCCAGGCCCCAGGAACAGCCATCTGGCCCTGACCCTGAGCTCCTAGACACTCCCATGACCCTGCAGAAGGCAGGAGGCCAGGCCCCATCTTGCCCAGGGGCTGCAGCTGCTGACCATGATTCCCCACTGGAGAGCTTAGTCCCAGTTCAGAGGAAGCTCTGGACTCAGTTCGTGTCCACTGTGTGCTCTCAGCAGGCCACGGTGCGGCCCACTGCAAGAAGCCCTGTCTACAGCTGTGGCCACATGCCACAGTGGGATCTGGTCCTGTCCTTGCCGCACTTGGGGCTGGGGCTTCAGGGACTCCCCTGCAGGAGGGCAGTGCCCCTCAGTGACTGGCCACACAAAATGCCACTGTCACCTCAGAGCAATCGGTCCAGGGAACAAGCTGCAGACATGGAGGTTTCCCTTTCATATCACATTTTAAAAGACTTGTTTCTTAGCACAACAATTGTATCTGCTGTATTCTGGCCCTTCACTCTGCCAGGAAGCTCCACAGTCTGTGCTGGTTGGAGGGAAGCAGGAGAGGTGTGGCTCATTGAGAAGGTAGCACATGGCAGAGGAGGCCGGGAGAGGGGAGAGTGTGGCCAGGTGGCCCCGAGGGAGCTCCCTGGAGCCGGGTGAGTGGGGCCTGCCTGCTCCTGCCTTGCTCCACTTGTGGTCTGTGGGCCAGCGGTGTGGGCATCATCCAGGAGCCTATACAAAAATGCAGAACCTCAACCTCTACCCCAGACCTCCTGAGTCAGAATCGGAATTTCAAGAGGATCCCCAGGGGGGGCTCCTCATTGTGTGCACATGACTGAGGAACTCTGGTCAACACAGCCTGCTCACTGCACAAGCATGGCCCAGGGTCAGATCCTAGAATTTTCAGGTTCTTCCATTGGCCTGAAGGATCTTATCCATTTATGTCTTGGTCAAGTGTCTTTTCCTTCCTTCCTGCAAGTGCCAACTTCATCTGCAGACTTCAAGGTCAAAGGGCTCACAGCAGCCGGGCGTGGTGGCTCACGCCTGTAATCCCAGCACTTTGGGAGGTCAAGGCGGGCAGATCATGAGGTCAGGAAATCGAGACCATCCTGGCTAACACGGTGAAACCCCTTCTCTACTAAAAAAAAAAAAAAACACAAAAAAATTAGCCAGGCCTGGTGGCGGGCACCTGTAGTCCCAGCTACTTGGGAGACTGAGGCAGAAGAATGGCGTAAATCTGGGGGACAGAGCTTGCAGTGAGCCGAGATCGCACCACTGCACTCCAGCCTGGGCAACAGAGCGAGATTCCGTCTCAAAACAAAAAACAAACAAACAAAAAAAAACGCTCATGGCTCGCTCCTCAGCAAGGCTCAAACTCCATCCCACAGCCAGAGACAGCACCATGAATGGAGTCAGCAGGACCCCTGCATCACCCTGACACCCAGACACTCTCCCCAGGGCACTTTCATCATCCAAATGCTACTCTGCCTGGAAACATGCAAGCTTGTCATCCCTAATGGTGTTTTGTTGTGGTGGTGGTGGTGGTGGTGGTGGTGGTGGTTTTTTATTTTCTTCATGTTACCTTGTCTAAGACCTAATATGGTCCTTGATCTCTTCTTGATCCTTGACCAACTTGGCGCTGTAAACTCTTTGGACAGAAAAGACATAAATTCACATATAGATGCCAAATATGGTGTTTTGTCAGATGTGAGTAGATGTGTGGCTGAAGGCTGCTCAATTTTCATGTCTAGAATCTTCAGACTTCTATTAGATCGGTGGCTACAGCCACCCAAGGTGATGGGGGCTGGTATTTATTGCGAGGTTGCTGCAAACTTGTATTGTTCTCAGCATTGTACAAGAATTTGTAAGACAGTTTAGGTGCTTTGCCTCAAATTGCACATCTAGTCAGTGGCAGAGGTAAGATTTGAACCCTGTGCATCTGGGCTCCAGGGACTGGGCCTTAACCCTGGAAATCATGAGAGTGGACGTTGGGTATTTGAGGGTGAGATGGTGGCTGCAGCAACAGCTACCACATAATCAGGATTAGATTCAACAACATGGACACAATTCTAAATGAACATTTCTGAAAATAACACCCCTTAGAGGGATCTCCCTGAAGGATTATTTTTATTTTGAAACAGGGTCTAGCTCTGTCACCCAAGCTGGAGTGCAGTGGCACCATCTCAGCTCACTGCCATCTCTGCCTCCCGGGACCAAACCATCCTCCCACCTCAGCCTCCCAAGTAGCTGGGGCCACAGGTGTGCACCACCACACCTGGCTAATTTTTATATTTTTTTGTAGAGATGGGGTCTCGCTATGTTGCCCAGCCTGGTCTTGAACTCAGGGCTCAAGTGATCCTTTCAGTCTCCCATAGTGCGAGATTCCAGCCATGAGCCACTGGATCTGGTCTAAACTTTACAGTTTTCTGTAAGAAGTATATATTATGTTAACTCTGAAAGAAAGAAACTCTGAGTCATGAAAACAATATAACATTTAAAAATGCTTACAATGCAGTATTCACTGAATGACTCAGAACACCAAAATATAGAAATTTGAAATGTTATGACTGACGCAAAAACTAGAGTCTGGGCCTGGCACTGTGGCTCACGCCTGTAATCCCAGCACTTTTTGGGGCTGAGGCAGGCAGATCACCTGAGGTCAGGAGTTCAAGACCAGTCTGACCAACATGGTGAAACCCCATCTCTACTAAAAATACAAAATTAGCTGGTATGGTGGAGGGTGCCTAAAATCCCTGCTACTTGGGAGGCTGAGGCAGGAGAATTGCTTGAATCTGGGAGGCAGAGTTTGCAGTGAGCCTAAATCATGCCACTGCACTCCAGCCTGGGCAACAGAGTGAGACTCTATTTCAAAAAACAAAAACAAAAACAAACTAGAGTCTGGATATGAAAAGGTTAAAGGACCCTCAAGCTGGTTAGGGTAAGGAGGATTTAAGCCCCAACAGGCAGAAACTTTCTTCCCTTTCCTCTTCCTCTCCTCTTCCTCTTCCTCCTCTCTTTTCTTCTCCTCCTCCCACTTTCCTGCTTCCTGGGCGGGGTGTGGGTCATCGTGGCTTTCTACATGTCCACTGAAGCTGTTATCTGTGTGATGCCAGTGAGCCCGCTGGAGGCTTCTGGCCACTGAGTCCTTTCCAGTGGGCTCCAAGTCCCTGGACAAGACCCTCGAGTCCCGCACACCCTTCTGCTTCCTGGCACATGTTATACGTTCTCCGCCGCAGACCTGGAGTTAGCCATTAGGCCCAAGGAGCCCTTGAGGGCTGTGTTGTTCTTAAAACAAACTTCTAAATTCTTTCCTGTTCTTTGCCTGGCGTTCCTTTTTCCTGTTTGTTTTAAACATTGTCTTCCATATGAGGGCCGTTCCTCAGGTCTGGGGATTCCTGGAAGCCTGAGTGCCCAGATGGGGCTTATCAATGGGTGGGCTTCTCTCCCTGTTGGGTGATTTTGGGCCAAGCTGCTCTTTCACTGGGGAGGGGTCCCCTAATGTCTGTAGCCAGAGAGAAGAGATCTTTTCCCTGCAGCATTTCTATTTCTCCAGCACAGGTGGTCGTGGTCCTTCTCCTTCTCCTTCTCCTTCTCCTTCTCCTTCTCCTCCTCCTCCTCCTCCTCCTCCTCCTCCTTTCTCCTCCTCCTCCTC
>NW_016808004.1:4509592-4533226 GCF_001698545.2 Rhinopithecus bieti
ACCGTGTTAGCCAGGATGGTCTCGATCTCCTGACCTCGTGATCCGCCCGTCTCGGCCTCCCAAAGTGCTGGGATTACAGGCTTGAGCCACCGCGCCCGGCCCAAACACGCCTTTAAGAAGTCCTCAGGCTTGTCAAAAGCCCACGGGGCAGGGGCAAAGAAGCCAGGAGGGTTTTGTTAGACTCATTTATCTTATATATGAGGTACTGCCTAGAAGCTTGAAAAAAGGGCTTAGTGCTAAAAGTGTTGCAGAATCGTTACTCAACTTTAGAAAACTTACGGTAAAATATACAAACATAAAACTCACCATCTTTGTCATTTTTTAAGAGCACAGTTCAGTAGTGCTAAGTCTGTTCCCATTGTTAGGCAGCCAGGCTCCAGAGCTTTCTCACCTGAGAACTGAAACTCTGTACCCACTTAACAGGTCCACATGCCCCCTCCCCGAGTCTGTACTCTAGACTTTTTAAAGGCAGTCACAAAATAAAATTACCCACATGTTTGCTGAAGGATCCAACATAAATATATAAATACTTGATTTTTTAAAAGCCTTTCTGTGAGATAATTCGACTTTCTTTTTTTTTTTTTTTTTGAGACGGAATCTGTCTCTGTTGCCCAGGCCGGAGTGCCGAGGCACGATGTTGGCTCACTGCAACCTCTACCTCCTGGGTTCAAGCGATTCTCCTGCCTCAGTCTCCCGAGTAGCTGGGATTAGAGGCATGTGCCACCACACCCAGCTAATTTTTGTATTTTTAGTAGAGACGGGGTTTCACCATGTTGGCCAGGCTGGTCTCGATCTCCTGACCTCGTGATCCTGCCGCGTCGGCCTCCCAAAGTGCTGGGATTACAGGTGTGAGCCACCGTGCCTGGCCAATTCAACTTTCTAAACTCAATGGAAGGAATGATTCTTCAGGTTATGATGGAGGTCCATGGAGCTTTCCTGAAATGGAGGACATCAGGTAAAGAGTGTGTATTCCAGGCTCTGGCCTTGGTCGTATTGACTGACAGGTAGGTGCAAACCCAGCAGGCTGGGTGAACCGCAGAGCCTGCCTTCCCTTTTTATTATGGAATCTTTGTAAACCGAGAGTCTCAAAGTTGCCTCCCCTCCCCTCCACTCCCCTCCCCTTCCCTTCCCTTCCTTCTCTCTTTTCTCTTTCTTCTCTTTTTTTGAGACAGGATCTCACTCTGTTGCCCAGGCTGGAGTGCAGTGGTGCAATCTTGGCTCTCAGCAACCTTCGCCTTCCGGGTTCAAGCGATCCTCCTGGCTCAGCCTCCTAAGTAGGTGGGACTACAGGTGTGCACCACCATGCCCGGCTAATTTTTGCATTTTTTTGGTGGAGATGAGGTTTTGTCTTGTTGTCCAGGCTGGTCTTGAATTCCTGACCTCAAGGGATCCACCGGCCTTGGCCTCTCAAAGTGCTGGGATTATAGGCGTGAGTCACTGCACCGGGCCTCAAAGTTGTTTTCTAATTAATAGGAATACAAAGACCCCAAATAGCAGCATAAAATTGTATCTATATCCCCCAAAGTCTGAACAAAAACAGAACAGGGTATCTGTGCGGTTGCACTGACACCCTGAGGTGCCACCTGGCTCCAGTCTCTGCTTCCCACTGAAGGGGTGGCCTGCCCCTCCACACCTGTGGGCGTTTCTCGTTAGGTGAAACAAGAGACTTGAGAAAAGAAATGAGACAAGAGACAAAGTATAGAGAAAGAAAAAGTGGGCCCAGGGGACCGGCGCTCAGCATACAGAGGACCCGCGCCGGCACCGGTCTCTGAGTTCCCTCAGTATTTGTTGATCATTATCTTTACCATCTTAGAAAAACGGAAGTGACGGGATAATAGGATCATCGTAAGGAGAAGGTCAGCAGTAAGACATGTGAATAAAGATCTCTATGACATAAGTTTAAGGAAAAGTGCTGTGGCTTGATATGCATATGCAAACATCTCCATAAACCTTTTTAGTGCATAAAGAGCAGCATTGCCGCTAGCAAGTCCCACCTTTTGCCCTAAGGTGGTTTTCTCCTTTCTCAGTAAACAGAACATACAATCGGGTTTTACACCGAGATGTTCCATTGCCCAGGGACGGGCAGGAGACAGATGCTTTTCTCTATCTCAACTGCCAAGAGGCCTTCTTTCCTCTTACACTAGTCCTCCTCAGCACAGACCCTTCACGGGTGTCAGGCTGGGGGACGATCAGGTCTTTCCCTTCCCACGAGGCCATATTTCAGACTATCACATGGGGAGAAACCTTGGACAATAGCTAGCTTTCCTAGGCAGAGGTCCCTGCGACCTTTGGCAGTGTACGTGTCCCTGGGTACTTGAGATTAAGAGAATGGTGATGACTCTTCACAAGCATACTGCCTTCAGGCACTTGTTTAACAAAGCACACCCTGCACAGCCCAAAATCTGTTAAACCTTGAGTCACCATAGCACTTGTCTCTTGCAAGGACAAGGTTGGGGGTAGGGTCACAGATTAACAGCATCTCAAATACAGAACAAAATGGAGTCTCTTTTGTCTACTTCTTTCTATATAGACACAGTAACAGTCTGATCTCTCTTTCTTTTCCCCATACCCACTCCACAGGAAGGGGAAAGGGAGGACCAGTCGCCCCTTTCCTTAAGGGCACGGCCCGAAGCACCTGCCTGCATCCCCTTGGCTAGGACTTGGTCACGTAGGCGCAGCTCACTCAAGGCATCTGGGAAATGTCTGTATTCTGCACGGCCCTGTGCCTGGCTAAAATTCCATTCCCGTGGAAGAAGGGGAGGACAATTCAGAGACCAAGTAAGCAATCCTTGTCACATTGAGTGATCCCTGCCCAGCTTGCAGGGGTGGCCAGAAAAGGCCTGGTGCTTTGCGTTAACTAAAGAAGCCTTTCAGTTCCATCTCCCTCAAATGCAGCTGTGTTGCCTTTGGAGCCTTTCTTCCTCTAAGCATAAGTTTTCTCATTTGAAAAAATGAGGATAATACTTATCTTGCAGGGTTTTCTGAAGATTAGAAATTATATATATTGCTGAGTGCGGTGGCTCATGCCTGTAATCCCAGCACTTTGGGAGACTGAGGAGGGAGGGTTGCTTGAGCCCAGGAGTTCAAGACCAGCCTGGGCAACACTGCGAGATCCCATCTCTACCAAAAAAAAAAAAAATTAGCTGGGCATGGTGGCACATGCCTGTGGTTCCAGCTTCTCAGGAGGCTGAGGTGGGAGGATTGCTTGAGTAGGAGAGGTAGAGGCTACAGTGAACCGTGATTGTGGCACTGCACTCCAGCCTGGACAACAGAGTAGGAACTTGTCTCAAAAAAAAAAAAAAAGGCCGGGCGCGGTGGCTCAAGCCTGTAATCCCAGCACTTTGGGAGGCCGAGACGGGCGGATCATGAGGTCAGGAGATCGAGACCATCCTGGCTAACACGGTGAAACCCCGTCTCTACTAAAAAATACAAAAAAAAAAACTAGCCGGGTGAGGTGGCGGGTGCCTGTAGTCGCAGCTACTCTGGAGGCTGAGGCAGGAGAATGGCGTAAACCCAGGAGGCGGAGCTTGCAGTGAGCTGAGATCCGGCCACTGCACTCCAGCCTGGGCGACAGAGCGAGACTCCGTCTCAAAAAAAAAAAAAAAAAAAAAAAAAGAAAAGAAAAAGAAAAAAGAAAGAAATTATATGTAATGCATATATAATAATGACATATGTGAAACAAATGGCTGGTGCTTACCAAATAGGTGTTTCCACTGTAATTAGTACTGCCAAGTATATTATTATTAATTTTTTTTTTGAGACAGAGTCTTGCTCTTTCACCAAAGCTGGAGTACAGTGGCGTGATCTTGGCTTACTGCAACCTCTGCCCCCTGGGTTCAAGTGATTCTCCTATCTCAGCCTCCCAAGTAGCTGGGACCACAGGTATGTGCCACCACACCCAGCTAATTTTTGTATTTTTAGTAGAGATAGAGTTTCACCCTCTTGGCCAGGCTGGTCTCGAACTCCCGACCTCAAGCCTCCCAAAGAACTGGAATTACGTGAGTGAGCCACTGTGCCCAGCCCTGCCAAGTATATGATTCAGCAAACAAACATTACAGACTGTGATGGTTATTTTATGTGCCAACTTTGCTGGGCCCTGGTATTGAGATATGTGGTCAAATATCATTCTGGGTGTTTCTGTGAGGGTGTTTTGGATGAGATTAGCATTTGAACATTGGACTTTGAGAAAAGCACATTGCCCTCTGTAATTGGGTGGGCCTTATCCGGTCAGTTGAAGGCCTGAAAAGAACAAAAAGACTGACCTCCCCTGAGTAAGAGGGGATCTGCAGCAACACGCTTTGGACTTGACCTGTGATTCTGTGTCCCCAGGTCTCCAGACTGCTGGTCCAGCATGCAGGTTTTTGACTTGCCAACATTCATCATCATGTGAACCAATTCCTTAAACTCTCTCTCTGTACACACTTCCTATTGGTCTTTTCTCAGAGAACCCTGACTAATACACGGACGCCAGTGTTTACTTTCCAGGGGACATTCAGACATGGGGTCAATCCTTTGCACTCCAGAGTATTTGTAATGTGATTTATGCCCTGCTGACTTTTTTCCTTTCTTCATCCAGCATTTTAGGGCCAACTTTATTTTAAGTGGGGTGGGGAGAGGAATGAGAGGAAAGAGGGAAAATTCTTGCTATTGAAAATGCATCTGGGGGCTGGACGAGGTGGCTTACACCTGTAATCCACCACTTTGAGAGACCAAGGCAGCTGGATCACCCAACGTCAGGAGTTCGAGACCAGCCTGGCCAACATGGTGAAACCCTGTCTCTACCAAAAATACAAAAATCAGCCAGGCATGGTGGTAGGTGCCTGTAAACCCAGCTACTCAGGAGGCTGAGGCAGGAGAATCGCTTGAACCCGGGAGGCAGAGGTTGCAGTGAGCCGAGATCATGCCACTGAACTCCAGCCTGGGCAACAGAGCAAGACTGACTCCATCTCAAAAAAAAAAAAAAAAAGAAAAGAAAATGCATCTGGGGCCAAGCATGGTGGGTCACTCCTGTAATCCCAGCACTTTGGGAGGCCGACGTGGGGTGAAACCCCATCTCTACTAAAAATACAAAAATTATCTGGGTGTGGTGGCACATACCTGTAGTCCCAGCTACTAAGGAGGCTGAGGCAAGAGAATCACTTGAACTTGGGAGGCAGAGGTTGCAGTGAACTGAGATTGCTCCACTGCACTCCAGCCTGGGCAATAGAGCAAAACTCTGTCTCAGAAAAACAAACAAACAAACAAACAAAACAAAATGCATCTGAACTTTGACCCTCCAAATGAACTTACTTTATTTTTATTTTTATTTTTTTTGAGACAGGGTCTCACTCTGTCGTTCAGGCTGGAGTGCAGTGGTGCAATCTTGACTCACTGCAACCTCCCTCCGCCTCGTACCTCAGCCTCCCGAGTAGCTGGGATTACAGGTGTGTGCCACCACGCCCAGCTGGTTTTTGTACTTTTAGTAGAGACAGAGTTATGCCATGTTGGCCAGGCTGGTTTCCATCTCCTGGCCTCAAGTGATCCACCCACCTTGGCCTCCCAAAGTGTTGGGATTACCGGCGTGAGCCACTGCACCTGGCTGAACTTTACTTTTTCCCAAATCAACTTTGGGGATTCTATCCCAAGAAAACACGTCTAGATGTGGAAAAAGTTTTATGTACAAAGAATTCAAATATAATGTGCTATGGTTTGCTTTTTTTCTTTTGAGATGGAATTTCACTCTTGTCACCCAGGCTGGAATGCGATGGCATGGCGTGGTCTTAGCTCACTGCAACCTCTGCCTCCCAAGTTCAAGCGATTCTCCTGCCTCAGCCTCCCAGGTAGCTGAGATTACAGGCGCCCACCACCATGCCCGGCTATTTTTTGTATTTTTAGGAGCGATAGGGTTTCACCATGTTGACCAGGCTAGGCTGGTCTCAAACTCCTGACCTCAGGTCATCCGCCCACCTCGGCCTCCCAAAGTGTTGGGATTACAGGCGTGAGCCACCGCACCTGGCCTGTTTTGCTATTTGACCCCTCCAAATCTCATGTTAAAATGCGATTCCCCAATGTTGGAGGTGAGGCCTGGTGGGAGGTGGGTCATGGGAGTGCACCCCTCATGACTTGGTGCAGTCCTCACACCAATGAGATAACGAGTGAATTCTCACTACGTTAGTTCCCAAGAGACCTGATTTTCAAAAAGAGCCTGGCACCTCTCTCCCCTCTTTCCTGCTCCTTTCTCACTGTGTGACCCACCAGCCCCCCTTCACCTCCACCATGAGTGAAAGCTTCCCTGAGGTCTCACTAGGAGCACATGCTGGCGCCAGGCTTCCTGAACAGCCTGCAGAACCATGAGCCAAATAAACCTCTTTTCTTTATAAATTACCCTGTCTTGGGTATTCCTTTATAGAGACACAAACAGACTAAGACATAATGTCATTTGTGGGGGTAAGGGGGACTTGGAAACAACCTAGATATCCCAGAAAAGGAGTGGCATAGAAATGATCTTCATGAAGGATTTGATTGAAGTAGTGATTGGAATTCTAATATTGATTGGAAAATGCCAGTAAGTGAAAAAAACTGAATAGCTGTTTATCATTGCAATTTCCCACCCAAACCTAAATGTTACTCAATAAGAGGTGAATTAATAAAAATAAAATGAATACAATAAAATAAAAAATGACTAAGTAGGCCAGGCACAGTGGCTCACGCTTCTAATCACAGCACTTTGGGAAGCCAAGGTGGGCGGATCACTTGAGCTTAGGAGTCTGAGACCAGCCTAGCCAACACGGCAAAATCTTGTCTCTACAAAAATATATTAGCTGGGTATGGTAGCATGCTCCTGTAGTCCCAGCTTCTCAGGAGGCTGAGGCAGGAGGTTAGCTTGAGCCCAGAAGGTCGAGGTTGCAGTGAGCTGAGATCGCACCACTGCATCTCAGCCTGGGAGACAGAGTGAGACTCTGTCTCAAAAAAAAAAAAAATTGACCAAGTAAAAACAGATGAACCATGAAAATATATTCTCAATTACTCTCATAAATAAAACAATCTTAAATATATATTTAAATATGTGGGTGTGTATACACACACGTACCTACCCACATATGTATACATACACACACATTTTGGGGAGAAAGCCTGGAAGGATATTCAGTCAAAGTTAGGAAGAAATATCTCTCTGGAGGGTGCTGGATTTCAGGCCTTTTATTATTATTTTTCATGTCTGGTAGGTAATGTGCTGACATCATAACAAGGTTTGAGAGAAGCACTTCTCACACAAGAACGAGAAAAGCCAATTATCACACTTATAAACTACAAAAGGCTCCCAATTTTCTTTGTAGTTTTAGAGAAAAATTTTATGATCATGAATTATATATAGTCAGGAAAATCAATAAAGCTATTTCCATTATTTAAAGAAAAGAAAAAGTTGGGCTAGATAATTTGTGTGGTTGTGATCTCAACTACATACAACTGTTCAGAGAAGGACACCACAAGGAAATACTGCAATGGCGAGCCCCACTGTTCTCTCCATGCCTTGACGCTGCTGTGTTTACTTTCTAAGAACGTATCTTTTCCAGAGGTAGAAAAGAGAAAAGCTGGGATGCTTAGACTAACCATGTGTTAATAGTGACTGTCTTTGGCTAAAGGCACTTACAGAGATTGCTCTATTACTTAAAAAAAAAAAAAATTATTGCTATGTATTGTGGTAAAACATACATGGCATGGACCAGGTGTGGTGGCTCACGCCTGTCATCCCGCACTTTGGGAGATGGATCACTTGAGGTCAGGAGTTCAAGACTAGCCTCGCCAGTATGGCAAAACCCCATCTCTACTAAAAACATCCAAAAATTAGCTGGGCAAGGTGGCGCATGCCTGTAATCCCAGCTACTCAGGGGGCAGAAGAATCACTTGAACTCAGGAGGCAGAGACCGCAGTGAGCCAAGATTGGCCTGGGCGACAGTGCAATGGCGTGATCTTGGCTCACTGCAACCTCCACCTCCCAGGTTCAAGCAATTCTCCTGCCTCAGCCTCCCAAGTAGCTGAGATCACAGGTGTGTGCCACCACGCTGGCTAATTTTTGTATTTTTAATAGAGACAAGGTTTCGCCAGGTTGGCTAGGTTGGTCTCAAACTCCTGACTTCAGGTGATCCACCTGCCTTTGCCTCCCAAAATGCTGGGATTACAGGTGCAAGCCACTGTGTCCGGCCTTGCAATTAAATATTAATGAAGGAAGTGGCCGGGTGTGGAGCCTCACACCTGTAATCCCAGCACTTTGGGAGGCCGAGGTGGGTGGATCACGAGGTCAGGAGATTGAGACCATCCTGGCTAACATGGTGAAACCCCGCCTCTACTAAAAATACAAAAAATTAGCCAGGCATGGTGGCGGGTGCCTGTAGTCCCAGCTACTCGGGAGGCTGAGGCCAGAGAATGGCGTGAACCTGGGAGGCAGAGGTTGCAGTAAGGAGAGATCGCGCCACTGCACTCCAGCCTGGGGCACAGAGCGAGACTCCATCTTAAAAAAAAAAAAAAAAAAAAATTAATGAAGGAAGTAATACTGTCTAGCTTTCCTGTCTGAATTTGATCCACTGTTTTAGAGATCCATCCAAGAAAGTAACACTTTCCCAAGATTTTGAGACATTTCTCAAAACCTGGAGTAGAGGTCCTCACTGGTTATTATCCAGAAGGATTGAAAATGAGAACTGCAGCCCCAGAGCCGGTTAGAAAGCTGGCAATTAGAGGCCCAGGTGCTGCTGAGTCCCAGCGGGCTTTCCATGCCACCAGTCACCCTCCCAGCATGGGCTGAGCTGCGCCAGGACAGAACTTCCACCTTCCGCTCACTTCCATTTCTAGCCAGACCAAGTCCCAAAACCTCAAAAATAGGGAAGCCAACAGTGCAGCCTTCAGTCTGTGGCCAGAGGCCCAAAACCCCTGGCAAGCCACTGGCATAGGTCCAAGAATCCAAAAGCTGAAGAACTTGGAGTCTGACATTTGAGGGCAGGAAGCATCCAGCAGGGGAGAAAGATGAAAGCCAGAAGACTCAGCAAGTGTAGTCCTTCCATGCTCTTCTGTCTGCTTTTATTCTAGCCGAGCTGGCAGCAGGTTAGATGGTGCCTACCTAGACTGAGGATGGGTCTGCCTCTCCCAGTCCTCTGACTCAAATGTTAATCTCCTTTGGCAACACCCTCACAGACACACCCAGGAACAATACTTTATATCCTTCAATCCAATCAAGTTGACACTCAATATTAACCATCACAGCCACTGACTGGGATCTGGACAGCAAATGTGCAAGCATGATCTGTGTCCCTCAGGGCTGGCCATGGGCATCAGGCAGTCCTCTTTGTCCTCTGCTCTCCCGCTGGCCAGGGGCATGCAGAAGAGGGTAAGGACAGTTTCAGAAGCTGGGGAGGACAGTTTCTAGAAAGATAGACTTGCCACTTGTGCCCAGTGCTGCGCTATTAGCCGGCAGGCTTGAGCTCCACTTCCATGATAGACACCGTAGCATGTTGTCTTGTATGTTGAGAGTGGATTCCATGTTACAGCAGAGAAGGAGGTCTCCCAGTGAGCAGGTGGCCAGCAGAGAGGCCTGTGATCAGGAAGAGCAGCCGGATGGGTGGGTCAGTGGTTATAGCTGCTGGTAAAATTACCCTACACAGGCTGGGTGCGGTGGCTGCTCACGCCTAGTTGTCCCAGCACTTTGGGAGGCCGAAGCTGGCTAATCAATTGCTTAAGTCTAGGAGTTCGAGATCAGCCTGGGCAACATGGCCAAACCCCTTCCCTACAAAAACTACAAAAATTAGCTGGGTGTGGAGGTGCATGCCTGTGGTCCCAGCTACTCGGGAGGCAGAGGTGGGAGGATCGCTAGAGTCCAGGAGGCTGAGGTTGTGGTGAGCCATGATCGCACCACTGCAGGAGGTCAGTGTGAGGCTGGTGTCAGGGGAGGTGATGTGGACGGCTCTGAGGGAGAGGAGATGGTGTGAATTGCTGGTGAAGTTGCCTGTGCAGGGGTATGTTTGGCCAACCATGCCTGTGGTGGGGGAGGCAGTGAGGCTGGGGCTGGTGCTGTTGAAAGCTGAAATTTTATCCCTAGTGTGCTTTCATTAGGAGGTGGGGCCTTTGGAAGGTAATTAGGGCCCTTATAAAAGTGCTTGAGGTTGGCCAGGTGTGGTGGCTTTGGGAGGCCAAGGCAGGAGGATTGCTTGACCCCAGGAGTTTGAGACTAGTTTGGGTAACAAGGTGAAACCCCATCTCTACCAAAAATTAGCTGGGCGTGGTGGCGCATGCCTGTAGTCCCAGCTACTGGGGAGGTTGAGGCGGGAGGCTGCAGTGAGCCATGATTGCACCACTGCACTCCAGCCTGGGTGACAGAGCAGGACCGTATCTCAAAAAAAAAAAAAAAGAAAAGAAAAGAAAAAAAGAAAAAAAAAAGATGTGTATGAGGGAGCTGGCTGCCCCTTCTATCCCTTTCGTCCCTTTGCCAATGAGGGGAAGAGGGCCGTCGGCAGACACTGAATGCCAGTGCCTGGATCTTGGACTTCCCAGGCTTCAGAACCATGAGAAATAAATGTTCACTGTTTTTACAGTACCCAGACTGGCATTTGGTTGAAGCAGCAAAAACTGGCGAAGGCAGACAGTGACCTTCCAGGGAGTCACCGTTCCCTAGGGTGCTTGTGTGACCAGCCATCCACCTTGGGAAATGCCTGCCTGGCCTCAGAGGCCTCCACCCTCCCCACCCACAGAGAACTTGTTGCCCAGGCAGCCTGCAGGTTCTTGCTGGACCGAGCAGGACAGGGGCCTGGAATCGCTGGTGGGTACACACGGCCTCAGGAAGGCACCGAAGGATGGGGATCTGTGTAGCACCCCGTGTCGGGGGTTGGGGACTGAAGGGCCTTAGTTCCAGGGTCCCCCACAGGCCTGGAAGCTTTCGAGGGAGCACGTGTGAAAGAGAATAAGCAGGTAACCTGGGCCTGCACCCTCCTCCAAGCAGCAGGTCACAGAACAGCTCCCTCCTTACAGGCTCCCACAGGGAAACCCGAGAGTGACCCATGGGAGGTGCTGCACGCAAGCCTTGGACACACCTGGCGCCCAAGGAGCAGACGCCAGCTTTTACAATTGTTCTTAGGCAGCCGTGTCACAGCGGAAATCGCAGGCTCAGCCTGATCCAATTGGCTGATGTTCTATTTGTCCTGCCTATGTATTTCCTAAAATTTCTTATTTAGTTGCCAACACAAAGACTTCAGAGAGTTCACATAACAATCTAGCTTTCTGACCTCTCTGGAAGAACGGGACGCCTGGCACCTGGGCCCCCATCTCCACATGGTGGCAATTGGCTGAGCCCCTCTGGATGGAACACAGACTCCCTGGTTTGCTACATTCCCTACCACTCCTTACTGGCCCCCACCTCCGAGTTTGGGGTTCCTGCTCCGACCTGAGCTCTGTCAGACAGTGCCCTCCAGCTGCACTCTAAACCCGCTTGGGCTACCTGGTGGAATCTTCCGACCCACAGGCCCACCCAAGCTGGTCTGCTGGTTACACATGGAGCCCCTCGAGGGGTGGGGTCCCAGTGTAATTATATTTGGATTTGGCTTAGCCAGTAACAGGCCCATAAATGTTACCTCATGTGGTGGAGAAAAGTTTATGATTTTAACATCTGGCACCAGGATTCCTCAGAGCGGGAGAGCTACCTTGTTTGAAGGATTTGGTGATCAGGGCTTGGGGTAGGAGGGCGACCCCAGGGTTTGGAGGTGCAGATGTTAGCCCTGTAGGAGCTTGTCTTCCATGAGAGAGGGATTTGTCTTGTTTCTGGAGAAGAGTAGACAGGAAAAAAAGGAGAGAGAAGACGGAGGAGAGGACGGGGCCAAGTGAGCCCCAGCAGCCTCACGGCCAAGGTGGAGTGGTCGGAGGCCGCGACAGAACAGGGCCCGCCAAGCCATTTCTGTCGTGGGGACGGAAGCCCCTCCTCTCCTCCCTCCAGGGGCCTTTGGGACACCCTGCTCTGCTCACTACTGTGCTGGGAGAGCGAGATTTCTGGGGAATGTGGTGAGGGCTGGGCCCCAGTGTGAAGCTGGCCTGGGCTGTCCAGGGTGACCCACACCAGAAGCAGACGGCTGAGGCCATGAGACCCAGAGTCCCAGGTCCTGGCTTGGGTTGTCCAGAGACTGTGTAATTAAGGGTGAAAGGTGGGGGAGGTGGGCAGTCCATTTTACTAACAACTTGAGGAACAGGGAAGCCCCAACTGATGTCTGGTTATAACAAAACGGAGCCAGGTGTTCAGAAGTAGACAGACTCAAGTGCCGAAAGGGGAAAAAAGATCTCTGAGCTTACATAAAACAGCCGAGCTGCCAGTTTATTTTGGGCTTCTAGTGGTTTGGGCTGACCAGGCCTGGTGGAGTCTGGGGACCTGCCTCAGGGACTGGCCCCCTGGCCTGGGACCAGGGGTTCTGGGGGGCCTGGCTCAATCCAGGGCCTCGGTGGTGGCACACAGCAGGCCAGCCAGAAGAGCCAGGCCCAGCGCAGCCACGGCAACCAGCGCCACGTCCCACAAGACCCCTGAGCGCACCCAGGACGCCTGCAGCTGCCAGCCGCAGCTGCCCAGCTGGTAGCCTGTCAGCCGGCCCAGCGGGCCATGGGCAGCAAGGCTGGGGCTGGCACAGCGGACCTGCAGCAGGGCCTCAGGTGTGCGGTCCTCCAGCCAGAGGCGCAGATAGGTGAGGCTGCAGTCACAGTGCCACGGGTTCTGCGTCACATCGAGGGTCTGCAGCTGGGGCAGGTGGTCGAAGGCTCCCGGGGGCACGGACTGAAGGCTGTTGTTGGCCAGCAGGAGGTGGCGGGTGCGGGCCGGCAGGGCAGGCAGGGCCGTGAGCCCTTGACCCCTGCAGTCCACCCACAGCCCCATGGTTTCCAGGGCGCGGCAGGTGCAGGGGATAGGGCAGTCCTTGATGGCTTCTGCTGTGGCCCAGAGCAGGAACAGGGCTTCCCAGGCAGGCATGGGACAGGCTGGCTGCAGAGAGAGGAGCTGTGAGGGAGGGCCTGGCGGCTGACCCATCCTCAGGGACGGCAAGCACCGGGGATGCAGCGGAGCCTGACATGGGACAGGGTGCACTCACCTCCCTTCTCGGGTCTCAGTCTTCTCCTCCGGGAAACAGGCTGGTGACTGGGGAAGGTAGAGCGTGCCCAACCCAGGCCTGGCTGACCCTCTCTGGACACTGTTGAAGGCAGGGTGGTGAGGGCAGCTGTGGATTGGGGTAAGATTGTTTTTGGGAAGGGGAAGGGACTTCCTGGCCCCTAGCAGAGACCCCATCCCCTACTTGGGGATGAGAGGAGCAGATGGCTGCTAAATGAGTCCCAGCCCAGGACCACACACCCCAGAGACTAGGAAAGAGCCCTGGAGGGGCCTCCAGGCTGCACCCAGCAACCCCCGCCAGCTAAGTGAGCTGTTACCTGATTTCCAGATGCAGAAGACAGTGGGATGGGGACACTGACTAGAGCAGGGAGGGGAACCCAGTGGGGCCCCATTTGGAAAGCCACTCATCTGGGCTAACACTGACTTGGGGAAACTGAGGCCCACAGAGGGAAAGCAGTGTGCCCAGGGCCGCCCGGTGTGGTGTCAGAGGCCAGACTCCCACTCAGGTCTCCGGAACCGCGGCCCTCTGTTAGGTTCTTCCCCACAGGCGTTTCCCCTCCACAAGCAGAGCTCCCCCCACCCACAGTAGGTTTCCAGTCAGTAAGTGTCAAATCAACTCATTAATCTTGACTCAGCCAAGGAGATGGTGTCTCAGAGAGAATGTCCCACGCAACCCTGTCTTGTTAAGGGGACAGGAGTTGACCTCCTCTCTCCCTGTGGGAGGCCATGTTGGGTAATACAGAGGGCCACTTACCTGTGAAGCCTTCGGTTGGGCGCTCCCGCCTGGCCTGAAAGGTCCTGACTGAGGTCTGGGTGGCAACTCTATGGGATGCAGCTGAGGTGGCCCCTGCGGAAGCGGGTGGAAGGAAGTGATGAAAATAGCCTGGCTTATCCCCCCAGTGCAGCCCTGGGGCCTATTTCCAGAGGCTGGAGGCCCTCAGGGGCCCGCGCCTTGGGCACAGAACCACATCTCAACCCCGGTTTATGAAGGGTGTCCCACTGTGCCGCCAGTGCTGTGACGGGCTTTGGGATCGGGTCTGTGGAGGACTGAGGTGGCCCCTCGCCTGCTCCCAGAAGGTGGGGAACTAGGAGACCCCCGAGAAATGTGGCTATGCTGGTTGTTCCTCCGAATCTCAGTTTTCCTCATCTGTAAAGTGGGAGCAGTGACCCCGTACTGCCTGCCTCACAGAGGTGTGGGCTGGGCAGCTCCCACTGGCTGAGAACACCATGGTGGGGAGAGTGACTTCATTTTTAACTCTCCCCTCTCTTCTTGGTGCCATGGTTTTTAGCCCCTGCTTAGCGCTTCCCCATCCCTCTTTCTGACAAACAGCTGCAGGCCTGGGAAGCAGAGCTTCTACCAAGCGTAAGTCTCTAGCTAGAATTTTGGCCTATGGTTTAACATTTGCAGTACATTTCCTTCTAGAGCACAGTCTACTTAGGGGAGGGACACCATTTTCCATTTCCATTTATGTTAGTGACATAAAGCTTCCTATAAAACATAAATGTAGTTTGGGATGGAGAATTGCTTGAACCCGGGAGGCAGAGGTTGCAGTGAGCTGAGACTATACCACTGCACTCCAGCCTGGGCGACAGAGTGAGACTCCATATTAATAAATAAATAAAATAAGGTCAAAACACAGAAGTTACAGAAGCCTGGCAGGAAAAGCCAAGGACAAAAGGCTGACGGAAGTTTTAAATGCACTTCATTGACACGCTGGACCCTCGGGAATGTTCCTCGGTCCTACAGGGGGGTGTGCCTGTTCTTATTTTGGTCCCACACCCTTCTCAGGCCAGCCTCCCTCCTCCTGCATGGCTAAGCAGGCTGAGTCCTTCCCTGGGAGGCCTCCTGTTCTCTCCCCTGCCACCTGGTTCTGCTCTCGGGGCAGGAGTTGGGTGTTCACCCTCCTGGGAGGCCCTGAGAGGCTGCCAGGCCCCAGCTCTGCTTCCCCCACCCACTGATCCTGGGCTCAGAGAAGGGTGGAGAAGGTTCTGTTCCCCCATTGAAGTCACACCTGCTTGCCGGCCTGGTTGCTCCTGGGGGTCCCCTAATGTGTGCTCAGTGGGGACTCCGACTAGAGCCTGGACCCTGGAGAGGAGCCTCAGCCTGTCAGGGCCTTCCCTCCCTCCCCATGGAGCCCTGGCATGTTCCGCCTCCTCTGCCCTGCACGCATTCACCAGTGAGCCCCACGCAGGTGGGTAAGGGGTTCTGGAGTGAGTGGGGGCGCTGCAGCCGCCAGGTCATGTGTCCTGACCAGATCTGGTGGGGCCTGTGTGCCCTCCTTCTTCTTGAGCCTCTGAGATTTCCTTATTTTCAGCATGTACAACTTAAAACGAAAAACTACATCAACATAGACAGGTTTCGTGATTTAAAAAACTACATAAATAATAAATAAATGATTTTCATTGTGGGAAATTAGAATATTCAGATGAACAGGAATAAGAAAATAAAAACTCCCCCTCATCCCAACATCAGGCAAGACTGTTTTTTTCCCCATGTGTACTTACCCATATGGGTAATGCAGAGAGGAATGCAGCCCTGCCAGGTGAGCCCTGTTGTGGGGGCTCACCTGCCCTGCATCACCTTGATTTCCACCTACAAGTGATGCAGGGCAGGTGAAGCCCCACAACAGGGCTTAGCCGCTGAGGACTCTTGGCTTGGGCCAGGAAAGAAGTCAAAGAGCCAGTGGTGAAGAAAGCTGCTTTATATTCATTACATGTAAATTAAGGGGTAGGTTATTTAGAACTTTCTAGAAAAGGGGTGGTGAGTTTCCAGAACCCTATAACTTTCAGGTTGTTGCCGTGGCATGTTGCCATGGCATTTGTAAACTACCATGGTGAGGGTGGGGGAGGGAGTGTCTATGTTAGAGAGCAGTGAGGACAACTAGTGGTTGCTTTCGTCCCCATCTGCTGGTTTCTGGTTTCTGCCAACTTCTTCACTACACCTTGTTTCAACCAGATCCTGCTGCCGTCAGCAGGATGGTGACCAGGGGTCCTGACAGGTGCTCAGAAAACAGGTCCTGCTGATCTACCTCAGGAAGGCTGGAAGAAAAGAACCCACAGGAGCTGCGTGATGAAGAGTGAGAAAATAAATATGTGATGTATTAAGCCTCTTGTGACACCAGCAATAGGAACCAAGGCGAAGGCCAAGCCCCGCTCTCATGCTGTGAGTTCTCCCCTCTTCACCATTCCAGGACATTGCCCTATCAGGTGCCCCTTCCTCTGCATCATCAGTTTCTCCTTCACTGGGTCATTCCATCAGGTTAGGAGCAGCCAGGCTGGGCATGGTGGCTCACGCCTGTAATCCCATCACTTTGGGAGGCTGAGGTGGGTGGATCACTTTAGGTTGTGGGTTCGAGACCAGCCTGACCAACTTGGAGAAACACTGTCTCTACTAAAAATATAAAATTAGCTGGGGGTGGTGACACATGCCTGTAATCCCAGCTACTTGGGAAGCTGAGGCAGGAGAATCACTTGAACCCAGAACTGGAGGCTGTGGTCAGCCGAGATGGTGCCATTGCACTCCAGACTGGGCAACAAGAACAAAACTCCGTCTCAAAACAAACAAACAAACAAACAACAACAAAAAAGCAGCCTATAATACTGCCCTTTTGAAAAATCCTGCCTTAATTTTTCTGCTTCTCTCTTCCATAAAACCCCTCTGAAGAGTCACTTCTCCTTCTTGTCCAACCCATCAGTAATTCCTGTCGTTTCAGCCACCAGGATCTATTCAGAACTTAACCACTTCTCCCTGTGCTGCTACTGCTCTGGTCTTCATTAGCCTTCTTGACTTCCCATCGCAAATAAAAGAAAGCCTGTGCTCCTGTGGTCAGGAAGCTACAGGCCCCGCTGTAGCTTGGCCCCTGCCTGTTTCTTGACCCCATCACCCACTCTCTACTTTGCTCATCAATGTCCATCCACACCGATTTTCTTTCTGTTGCTCAAACACTCTGGCACTTTCCTGCCTCAGGGCCTTTGCACTTGCTGTTCCCTCTTCTTGGAGTGCCCTTCCCCCAGAGCCCCACATGGCTTCCTCCTGATCATCATTCTCATCTCAATTCAGATGACCCCTCCTCAAAGGCCTCCCTCGCCAAGGCACAGCTCCATCCTTCTGTACCATAATACTCCATTTCATATTTTCCTTAGCATTGATCAGGATCTGAAATGATCTTATTTTTACATTTTTATGTGTTTATTAAATGTCTCCTCCCATTGATGTGAGAGTCAAGAGGGCAGAGACTCTGTCCCATTAACTCTTACCTCCCCAGCACCTCTGCCTGGCCCATGGGCATTATGTAATACATACTCATCAGCCTTGCTGGCCGTCTCTTCTCTAGTGCTGGTCTTATCTGTGTCTTGCCAGGATTGTTGTCTCCTTGATGCTGGCCTCTGCCTCTGCTATACAGATTTAATCTCACCATGCCCCTGCTCCATGTCTTTCATGGTTCCCCACTGTCTTCAGGACACCCTCTGCCACCCTGTCCAGCCTCACCTGTCATCTCTTCCTGATCTGAAGCTTCGTGGTAGGCTAGCCATGTCCCTCACTCCCCACCCACACGCAGACTTTTGTCTCTGTGCTTTTGCCTCTGCACTGCCCTCTTTCTGGAGCCCTGTGGAATGTCTGCCTGGCACGCTGCATCCTTTAAGATTCACCAGGAGCATGACCTCTTACAGGAAGATGTACACCAAGAGCATGACCTCTTACGGATGCGCTCACCCAGCCATTTGCTTATCTGTCTGCACATGGGCCCAGCAGCTCCTTGGAGAACCTCAGCACCCACTAGGGAAGTGTTCGCAGATCTTGTGACTAAATTTGGTTGAGCCTCTCAGGCAATTTCAGGTGATACATGCCTATGACACAAATAACGAGAAACATGAGGGAGAGAGCCACTCCTTTCTTGTCCCCTGAGCTGAAGGAAACAGCCTCTGTTTGGTCATTGTATTATAAAGGAAACTGCTTAGGCAAACTTACTTTGGAGGCTGGGATCTTTCAATATCCTCCAAGACAAATTTTCCTTCTCATGGGAAGCAGAGGGGATCGAGAGGCAGTGATTATTAGGTAGCATTTTTAGCACGTGTGCGACCAGGAGGAAATGAGTAACCCTGTCTGCCGCTGCTGGGCCGCCTTGGAGCAGAGCCTCTGCTTGCTGGATCTTTGTAGATGCAGGTCTCCATCACCCCAGCTGTTCTGAGCCAGCCTGTGGAGCAGCCTGCCTCGCTCTGAAACGTGATTTTGCTATTTACTTGCTCTGTGACCTTGGGCAATAGTCTCAGCCTATCTCTGCCTCAGTTTCCTCATCTGCAGAATGGGGAAAGTCAAAGACCCCACCTCCCTGACTGCTGTGAGGAAGGAGTGAGATAAGCCTGGCAGGTGCTTTGCTGGGGGTCGGGCCATAGCAGGCACTGTGGAAGTCACCATGGGCAGGAGCCACTGGCACACTGTTAGGGAAGAAAGGGGGGCCTGATAGCTGGTCGTGGTAGCTCACGCCTGTAATCCTAGCACTTTGGGAAGCCGAGGTGGGCAGATCACTTGAGGCCAGGAGTTCAAGACCAGCCTGGCCAACATGGTGAAAACTCCTCTCTACTAAAAATACAAAATTTAGCTGGGCTTGGTGGCATGCACCTGTAATCCCAGCTACTCAGGAGGCTGAGGAGGAGAATCGCTTGAACCCGGGAGACGCAGGTTGCAGTGAGCTGAGATTGTACCACTGCACTCCAGCCTGGGCAACAGAGCAAGACTCCATCTTGAAAAAAAAAAAAAAAAAGAAAGAAAGAAAGAAAAGAAAGGGAGGCCTGACACCCTTTGACATACCCTCTTGTGTCTGAGGATTTTTGTCTCTTGTGATTAAAAGGATTAAACACAGTCTAGCTTGGCACAGAGATACCCCTCCCCAGCTGAGAGCCCTGACCATGGGACTTCTACCCGCCTCTCAGCCTTGATGTCTGGCCCTTCAGCCCGGCAGCTGTATCTGATCAGAAATGAATGATGATGCTTTATTTGCTATGAACTTACTGTGATGTCAGTTTGTGTGTGTGACAGGTGAGACTGGTTTCTCAATTAAATTTGAGCATATAAACTTTCTTAAAATACATTTATGTACATTTAAAAGAGAACTGATTCTAAGAAAATTTTAAGTGTAAACTAAAATAAAATTATAAGCCCCAGCAAACTGAATGGACCCCTTTATGGCCAACGGGACCCCAGAAAAACTTTAAAACTGAGCTCCCAGCCACAACAGGACAGGAGGTCAGAAGCTTCGTTACACCCCCTCCTTTTTGTGGTTCAGACACAACAACTGACCAGCATTACTGTTAAAATAGAGACAGTAAGACAAAATGGAGATAGTAAGACTGACATGGCAGACTCTTCATGGCAAATAAGATGCTAAATTATAAACAGGACCTAAGGCCATGCCAGGCAAGGGTTAAGTCAGGCACCCCACACTTAAAAGAATGAACTCTGTTCTCACTGCCACAAGGCTTTTCTTTTTCTCTAGCAGCTAAACAAGCACTGGCCTTGAGATAAGCAATACTGAAACAATTTGCAGTTCCACCAGATGTGACTAACTGACCCCCAACTCCTGTTCCACCAGCCATAACTGCAGCTTTGACTGGACAAGAGACTGATTTCAATAACTTTCTCCAGATAAGAAGACCACCGACCATGGTCTGCCCCAGCCTGTTTACAGGGGCTGCACACAGAGTGTGTTTGTGTCCTGAAAAGCCTTTTGACATATAGGGCCTAACTGTAATACCTTTACATGTTCAGTCTCCATCTCAGAGCAAACATGGGTCGTATGTTACATGCATGTTTGTTCAAAATGAATGTGTTAGAAACACCTTAATGACTATTCCTTTTTTTTTTTTTGAGATGGACCTCACCAGAAGCAGATGCTAGTGCCATGCTTTCTGTATAACCTGCAGAACTGTGAGCTAAATAAGCCTCTTTTCTTTATAAACTACTCAGCCTTAGGTCTTCCTCTATAGCAACACAAATGGACTAAGACAGAGCTCCTACAAACCTGAAGGTCACTGTTATTTTTCCCCACTATTTCTGTTTTCATCCATCCATTACCCCATTACCCATCTGTATTTGTCAGGATTCTCCAGAGAGACAGAACCAGTAGGATATATGAAAAAAGATTTATTAGGGAAAAATTGGCTCACACAATCAGAGAGGTAGAGAAGTTCTATGATAGGCTGGTCTGTAAGCTGGAGAAACAGAAAAGCCATTAGCATGACTCAGTTCAAGTCTGAAGCCTCAGAACCAAGAAATCTGATAGTGCAGCCTCCAGTCTGAGACCAGACCTCCAAGAGCCTCCAGGAGGCTGTGTGTACAAGTCTCAGAATCCAAAAGCTGGAAAACCTGGAGTTTTATGTCCAAAGGCAGGAAAAGAAGAAGCACACCTCTCCAGAAGGAAGAGAGAGAGAGCAGAGAAAGCGCAGTCCTCCTTCTTCTGCCCATTTGTGCTAACCTCCAACAAATAGGAAGGTGCCTGCCTGCACTGAGGACTGGTCTTCTCCTAGTCCATTGACTCACACATCAGTCTTCTCTGGAAACACTCTCACAGACACACACAGAAACAATGTTTTACCAGCCAACTAGGCAGTCTTGCTCTGTCGCCAGGCTGGAGTGCGGTGACGTGATCTTGGCTCACTGCAACATCCGCCTCCTGGGTTCAAGCAATTCTTCTGTCTCAGCCTCCCAAGTAGCTGGGACTAAAGGCATGTGCCACCACAACCGGCTAATTTTTGTATTTTTAGTAGATGGGGTTTCACCATGTTGGGCAGGCTGGTCTTGAACTCCGGACCTTGTGATCCGTCCGCCTCTGCCTCCCAAAGTGCTGGGATTACAGGCGTGAGCCACCGCGCCTGGCCATGACTATTCTTTTGTTTGTTTTTGAGACAGCCTCTCTCACCCAGGCTAGAGTACAGTGACTCAATCACGGTTCACTGCAGCCTCAACCTCCTGGGTTCAAGTGATCCTCCCACCTCAGCCTCCTGAGTAGCTGGCACTACAGACACGTGCCATTACCGCAGCTAATTTTGTATTTTTTGTAGAGATGGAATCTCACTATGTTGCTCAGACTGGTCTCTAACTCCTGGGCTCAAGCAATCCTCCTGCCTCAGCCTCCCAAAATGCTAGGATTACAGACAGGAGGCACAGTGCCTTCATGAATATTCATAGCTCCTTCTGTAGCCTGTTGAATATGTATGTCTAGCCAGACTGGTCAGCATAAAGCTCCTGCCCCAACCCCTCCTCTTTCAAAGTGCTTGGCCATTGGCACACTTCTCAGCCTGCAGATGGCCACCTTGCAGGCTGGAACGTTTTACAGGAAATAAAGTCTTATCTTTTTCTAAATGTATGTGTGTGTGTGTGTGTGTGTGTGTGTGTGTGTGTGTGTGTGTGTGTGTATGTATGTTTTAACATAGGCAATAGCACAGATGATGGGAAGATGTGGTAAATACCCACGGCAGGGGCTGTGGGGGGGAGGGCAGGGGTTCATTCAGAGAAGTTAAACTTGGACTCCCAGAGCTCGTGCTTGGAGGCGCTTTGGATTTACCATTCATTTTTCCTCTCAGGGACAGCATTCGCCACCTAGTGGAAATAGTGTGAAATGACAGGACATTTTTTGCTGTTAGGAGTGCAAATTAGGGTCAATGGAATGATTTTCTTTTTTTGCCCGAAGGTGAGAGAGAGGACATTAGTTAGAATTTCCTAGAAAACAATTTTAATGTGTTGCAGGCTATTTGAACAATCCCAAAGAATCTCTTACAGAAAAAAGGCCAAAGGAGAGTAGAAGATGTGAAGTCTATTCATAAATATTTGATTCTCCTATTTTTTGAAACCTTGTAGGATAACTGCCCCTCTCTACCTCTCTATGAATCTAGGCCTGGCTTTGTGGCATGGGGCTGGGGTAGCTGCAGGGGTCTCCCTGCTCAAAAGGGCCCTGTGCCTGGGGTTGTAAGCTCTGTAGCTGCTGTCTTGAAATTCATAACAATTTTATCTTTAAATTTGTATTTTGTAAGTGAAGTCTGATGGGACAATAGGCATGCATGGGGGACTTGGAGCCTGGGCTGCAACTGGTGCCCCTCCCAGCACCTCCTTGCCTTTTGACTATCTGGGCCTTTTCACCCTATCCCCTCACCCCCACCCCAGGGCCTGAACAAGTATGTACTCCCCTGACCCCCGTATCTCTGCATCCATGAGCGCCCCTTCAGCTGGCTCTGTGCCTGGGGACCCTTGTACTCTTTTCAACCAGCCAGTGATTATTGTCAGGACTCCAATGGTTACTGGTAAACCTACATGCCTGCCACAGCGCTCCCTGTGACAGCACAGTGGGTAGCATGGAGGACTGCGAGAATCTGCCACAGATACATGTGCATAGCCCCTAGGCTCTGATGGAGCATATGTCTCTGTTAGGAAATTTGTTATTATTGCTCCATGACAAACCATCCCCCAAAATTAGCAGCTTCAAACAATAACATTTTTAATTTTAATTATTTATTTTAAATATTTTAGAGACGTGGTCTTAGTCTGTCACCCAGGTTGGAGTGCAGTGGTGAGATCCTAGCTCACTGCAGCCTGGAACCCTTGGGCTTGAGATCCTCCTACCTCAGCCTCCCAGGTAGCTGGAGTCACAGGCATGCACTGCCACAGCCAGCTAATTTGTTGTTGTTATTGTTGTTAGAGATGGGGTCTCTCTAGGTCGAGCTGTTGTCAAACTCCTGAGCTCAAGCAATCTTCCTGCCTTAGCCTCTCAAAGCACTAGGATTACAGGTGTGAGCCACCATGCCCAGCCCAACAATAACATTTATTTACTTATTATCTCACATGTTTCTGTGGGTCAGAACTTGGGAGTAGCTTAGCTGGGTGGTTCTGGCTGTTGCAGTCAAGATCTCAGCCCAGTGAGACCAGCATGAGAGGACTTGGCCAGGGCTGGAGGAGACGCTTTTGAGATGTGAGTCGTGGCTGTTGGCAGGAGGCCTCAGTTCCTTGCTGGCCATTGACAGGAGACTTCAGTGACTCTCTGTGTGGCTCTCTGCACAGGGCAGCTAGCTTCCCCTGGAGCAAGGGATATGACGGAGAGCAAGGAGGGAGCTGCCAGGCCCCTTATGACCTGGTCTCAGAAGCTGCACCAGCAACTCTGCCACATTCTGTTTATTAGTGAGTTATAAAGTTTATCTAGCTCACTTTCAAAGGGAAAAGTGTTAATGAGCCTTTACAATTTTTTTTTTTTTAAGAGACAAGGTTTTGCTCTGTTGCCCACACTGGGGTGCAGTGGTGCAATCATGGCTCACTGTAATCTTGAGCTCCTGGGCTCACAGGTAGGCTTCCCATCTTGAAGGAAGTGTATCAAATACTTTGTGCATATATCTTAACAGGAAATTTTCAAATTCAAGTAACTGCAAGGCTTCTATCATAAAATAAAGCTCTAACCTTTATGGAGAGGCATCAATCAAGAGATTAGTTACTAGTAGCCCCTAGGACCCTCAAGTTACAGGAATCTTTTTTTTTTTTTTTTTTTTTTTTTTTT
>NW_016808004.1:4536140-4557214 GCF_001698545.2 Rhinopithecus bieti
TTTTTTAGGCAGAGTCTCATTCTGTCACCCAGGCTGGAGTGCAGTGGTGGGATTTTGGCTCACCGCAGCCTCTGCCTCCCTGGTTCAAGCGATTCTCATGCCTCAGCCTCTTAGTCAGCTGGGACTACAGGTGTGCGCCATCACACCCAGCTAATTTTTGTAGTTTTAGTAGACACAGGGTTTTGACATGTTGGCCAGGCTGGTCTCGAACTCCTGGCCTCAAGTGATCTGCCTGCTTTGGCCTCCTAAAGTGCTGGGATTACAGGCATGAGCCCACCACTCCTGGCCAGGAACATTTTAGGTCGGAATTGTGACTGTTTCTTGGACCGAAATATCAGGGGAGGTTCTTTTTTTGGTGAAGGTTTCTTAGGAATTGTTTGCTTACTCCGTTTCTGGCCAAAGGAGACCCCATGTTTCCCATGGTTGCAGCTCCCTGGGTGCCACTGAGAGGTGACAATGTGCTAGCAGCCCTCACTCTCGGTGCCTCCTCGACCTCGGCATCCACTGTGGTGGCGCTTGAAGAGCCCTTCAGCCCGCCACTGCATTGTGGAAGCCCCTCTCTGGGCTGGCCGAGGCCGGAGAGGCCTCCCTCTGCTTGCGGGGAGGTGTGGAGGGAGAGGTGCGGTTGGGAACCGAGTTCCTGCGGGCGCGGGCGCGGGCTCGGCGGCCCCGCACACTGAGCGGCCAGCAGGAACCGCCAGCCCAGGGGAGTGACGGACCTTAGCACCTGGACCAGCAGCTGCAGAGGTTGCCCCGGGTCCCCCAGCACTGCTGGCCTGCATGCACCATGCTCAAATTCTCGCTGAGCCTAAGCCGCTTCCCCGCGGGGCAGAGCTCGGGACCTGCAGCCCGCCATCTCCGAGCCCCCGCTCCTCGGTGGACTCCTGCACGGCCCAAGCCTCCCCGACGGCTGCCGCCCCCTGCTCCGTGGCGCCCCCTCCCATGGACTGCCCAAGGGCTGAAGAGTGCAGGCGCGGCTCAGGACTGCCGGGCAGCTCCGCCCGCAGCTCCCGGTGCAGGATCCACTAGGTGAAGCCAACTAGGCTCCTGAGTCTAGTGGGGACTTGGAGAACCTTTATGTCTAGCTAAGGGATTGTAAATACACCAATCAGCACTCTGTATCTAGCTAACCTAGTAGTGACTTGGATAACTTTTCTGTCTAGCATTCTGTGTCTAGCTAAAGGATTGTAAACGCACCAATCAGCACCCTGTCAAAACAGTCCAATCAGCTCTCTGTAAAATGGACCAATCAGCAGGATGTGGGTAGGGTCAGATAAAAGAATAAAAGCAGGCTGCCCAAGTCAGTAGTGGCAACCTGATTGGGTCCCCTTCCACACTTTGGAAGCTTTATTCTTTCACTCTTTACAGTAAATCTTGCTGCTGCTCACACTTTGGGTCCACACTACCTTTAAGAGCTGTAACACTGACCGTGAAGATCTGCAGCTTCACTTCTGAAGCCAGCAAGACCAGGAACCTACTGGGAAAAATGAACAACTCCAGAGGCACTGCCTTTAAGAGCTGTAACGCTCACTGTGAAGGTCAGCAGCTTCACTCCTGACAGCGAGACAATGAATCCACCAGAAGGAAGAATCTCCGGACACATCTGAACGTCTGAAGGAAGAAACTGTGGACACACCGTCTTTAAGAACTGTAACACTCACCGCGAGGGTCCGCAGCTTCATTCTTGAAGTCAGTGAGACCAAGAACCCACCAATTCCGGACACACAACCATTTTGCTCCCTTGAGACACTGTCTCAGCCTTCAGCTCAACCAACAAAGGTGTACCTCTATTTTTCTGTGAAATTGCACCTTCTTACCCCCTTTCTTTCTCCGTGGCCTCCGGGCTTGGCACTCAGCACAGGCCCTGCCTGTTGATCATGGTGCAGCCTTGTCGAGTGCTTTTGAGGTGCAGCCTTGTCGAGTGGTTTTGAGTGTGGGCTTGGGTGGGTCGGGCTGAGCTTTGAGTCCTGGGTCTGCTATTGTGCTGTGTGACTGTGAGCGTGAGTCCTCATCAGTGTCCCCAGCAGTAAATGTGGATGTGGGAGAACCCCCATGCCTGGTCTCTGAGTCACAAATGTTGATGCTGCCTTTGGTCTCCTGATCTGGGTTTCCCTCCAGGGAAGCTCCCGGGTCCTCTGAAGCCCTTCTGAACTCTGAGGTTCATGCTGGACTGACAGTGGTGGGCCAACCATGGGCCAGGGCAGAGCATCAGGCAGGTGCTCAGGTCACACCCAACACCAAGGTGTTGAAATTACAGAAGTCTCAGCCTCTCCCCACTGGGCAAAAGGGAAGGCCACCCAGGCTACAAACCAGTGACGTTCAGAGGGCCCAGGACGCTCCGACACGAGGCTGACTGCAGAGACAGCTAAGAGGCTGCCTGTATCCATTCTCCAGTTCTTTTTTTTTTTTTAAATAGGCTTTACTTTAGGTTCACAGCAAAAATTGAGTGGAAAGTCAGTTCCTATACATGCCCTGCCCCCTAACAGGCACAGCCTTCCATATCAGTAACATCCCCAGTAGAGTGGGGCATGTGTTATTACTGATGAAACTAAAAGGACATATCATTATTGCCCAATGTCCATAGCTTGAGGGCCCACTCTTGGAGTCAGACATTCTATGGGTTGAGACAAATGTCTAATGACACATATCTATCATTATGGTATCACACAATAGTGTCATTGCCTTAAAAAATCTTCTGTGCCCCCTCGTTCATCCTTCCCCATCTCCTAATCCCTGGCAACCACCGATCCTTTTACTGTCTCCATAGTTCATTTAAGGTTCCTACATGTCTTTTCTTGGCTTGGTAGCTCATTTATTTTCTTTTTTTGAGATGGAGTTTTGCTGGTATGAAGTGATGTGATCTAGGCTTAGTGCAACCTTCACCTGCCCTGCCCCCTGCCCTGCTCCCAGTTCAAGCGATTCTCCTGCCTCAGCCTCCTGAGTAGCTGGGATTACAGGCATGTGCCACCACGCCCGGCTAATTTTTGTATTTTTAGTAGAGACAGGGTTTCACCATGTTGGCCAGGCTGGTCTCAAACTCCTGACCTCCAGTGATCCACTTACCTCAACCTCCCAAAGTGCTGAGATTATAGGCGTGAGCCACTGTGCCCGGCCTTGGGTTAATTTTTCCAAAGAGTGTAAGGTCTGTATCTAAATTTATTTTTTTCTATTTGGATGTCCAGTTGTTCTAGCACCATTCGTTGAAAATAATTTATTTTCTCCATTGTATTTTCTTTGCTCCTTTGTAAAAACATCAGTTGACTATATTATTCCTTTTTTTTTTTTTTTTTTTTTTTTTTTTTTTTTTTGAGACGGGAGTCTTCGCTCTGGTCACCCGATGGCCTGGAGTTGCCAGTGGGGCCGCCCTTCTCAGCTCACTGCAAGCTCCGCCTCCCGCGCGCTTCCCGCCATTCTCCTGCCTCAGCCCCTCCAAGTAGCTGGCGACTACAAGCCGCACCGCCCATCTCGCCCGGGCTAGTAGTTTTTTGCTGTTTTTGTTTAGTCAGAGACGCGGCGTATTCACCGTGCTAGACCAGCGATTTGGTTTCTGATCTCCTGACCTCGGTGATCCCACCCGTCTCGGCCTCCCAAAAGCTGCCCTTGCGGATTATAGGCCTTGAGGGCACCGCGCGCCGGGCCGACGTATATTTCTTTTTTTTTTTTTTTTTTTGGAGACGGAGTCTTTTGCGTCTGCGCCCCAGGCGCTGGAGTGCAGGCTGGATCTCAGCTCACTGCACACTCCGCCTCCTGGGTTTGCGCCAATCTCCTGCCTCAGCCTCCCGAGTAGCTGGGACTACAGGCGCCTGCCAACTCGCCTGGCTAGTTTTTTGTATTTTTTAATAGAGACGAGGTTTCACCGGGTTAGCCAGGTTGGTCTCGATCTCCTGACCTCGTGATCCGCCCGTCTCGACCTCCCAAAGTGCTAGGATTACAGGCTTGAGCCACCGCGACCAGCCTTTACTATATTTCTATGGATATATTTCTGGGCTCTCTATTCTGTTCCATTGATCTATTTGTTGTTTTACCAATACCACACTGTCTTGATTACTGCAGCTTTAGCATAAGCTTTGAGGTTGGGTAGTGTCAGTCCCACAACTTTGTTCTTCTCCTTCAATATTGTGTTGGCTATTTTGGTTTTTTTGCTTCTCCATATAAACTTCAGAATCAGTTTGTTAATATCTACAAAGTAACTTGCTGGAATTTCGATCGGGATAGCTTTTAGTCTATAGATCAAGTTGGGAAGAACTGAGATCTTGACAATATTGAGTCTTCTTGCTCTTAAACACGGAATCTCTCTCCATCTATTTCGTTCTTTGATTTCTTAATAGTTTTGCAGCTTTCCTCACATAGAGCTTATACATATATTTAAAAATATTTATACTTAAGTATTTTGTATTTGGCGGTGTTAATGTAAATAGTATTGTATTTGAATTTCAAATTCCGCTCTTTCATTGTCTATAGAAAAGTGATTGGCTTAGCAGGGCGCAGTAGCTCACGCCTGTAATCCCAGCACTTTGGGAGGCCGAGGCGGGGGGATCAGGAGGTCAGGAGATCGAGACCATCCTGGCTAACGTGTCTACTACAAATACAAAAAAAATTTAGCTGGGCGTGGTGGCAGACGCCTGTAGTCCCAGCTACTCGGGAGGCTGAAGCAGGAGAATGGCCTGAACCCAGGAGGCAGAGCTTGCAGTGAGCTGAGATCGCGCGCGCCATTGCCCGCCAGCCTGGGCGACAGAGCGAGACTCCGCCTCAAAAAAAAAAAAAAAAAAAAAAAAGAAAAGAAAAAAAAGAAACAGATAATCTGAATAGGCCTCTATTAAAGAATTTAATAATAATCCTCCAAAACAGGAAGAACAGGCCCCGGTGAGTACACTAGTGAATTCTACCTGTGAACATTAAGGAATAAATTATACTAACTCTCCACAATCTCGTCCAAGAGACAGAAGCAGAGGGAATGCTTTCTAACTCATTCTGTGGCGCCAGCATGACCCAATACCAAAACCTGACAAGACGTTACAAGAAACAAAGCTACAATTTGCTCCGGCGGAAGTGAGGAGCGGGCCTGAGCTCTAGGGCCCGGGCCTCGACACCCCGCAGGTCCCCGCCGTCCCATTCACCGCCCGGGGCGTCTGATGGACCGAGCCGCGCCCCCGCCGAGCACCACTTCTGAGGCCTGTGAGCGGCGGCCGGGCAGGGCGTGGCCTGCGTTCCGGAGCCTCGCGCCTTCTCCTGCTCGGACTTCTGAGGGGCCTCCGGCGGCCCGAGCCGCCCTGCCCTGCTCCCGCGCCTGCACCCGGGGCTAGGGCACCCGCGGCGCTAGGTGATGCCGGAGGGGGCGCTCGACTTGGACTAACTGCGGCGGATCCGGGAGCCGAAGCCCCCAGGAAGACAAGGATTTCTATCTGCTGTGTTCAGTGAATTATGCTAAGTGCCTGGAAAAGCGACTGTACGCAAGAAAAAAAAAAAGCAAGCTAGACTAACATCTCTCATGAATATAGATACAAAATGCTCAACAAAGTATTAGCAATTCAAATCCAACAATGTATAGAAAGAAGTAAACACCACGACCAAGTGAGATTTATCCCAGATACGCAGCACTGGTCCAATACTTGAAAATCAAGCAATTCATCACTTCTACAGGCTAAAGAAGAAAAATCACATGATCGTGTCAATAGATGCAAAAAAAGCATGTGACAAAATCCAACATCCATTCAAGGTAAAAACTTCCAACGAACTAGGAAAAGAGAGGAACTTCCTCAACTTCATAAAGAACATCTACAAAAAAACCCCACAGCTAACAATACATGGAATAGGGAGGAACTAGATGCTTTCTCAGTAAGATCAGGGACAAGGTAAGGATGTCCTCTCTCACCAGTTCTTTTTCAACACCATACTGGAAGTCCTAGCTAATGCAATAAGATAAGAAAAGGAAATAAAAGGTATAAAGATTTTCTACATAGATGACCATATCATCAGCAAAGTTGTAGAAAATCCAAAAGAATCAACAACGTACTACTGAAACTAATAAGCAACTATACCAAAGTTGTAGGATACAGGGTTAATACACAAAAGCCAATCACTGTTTTTTTGTTTTTTTTGTTTTGTTTTTTTTGAGATGGAGTCTCGCTCTGTCACCCAGGCAGGAGTACAGTGGTGTGATCTTGGCTCACTGCAACCTCTGCCTCCTGGGTTCATGCCATTCTTCTGCCTCAGCCTCCTGAGTAGCTGGGACTACAGGTGTCTGCCACCATGACCAACTAATTTTTTTTTTTTTTTTTTTTTTTGTATTTTTAGTAGACACATTAGCTAGGATGGTCTCAATCTCCTGACCTCATGATCAGGCACCCACCACTATGCCCAGCTAATTTTTTTGTGTTTTTTTTTAGCAGAGATGGGGTTTAACCTTGTGAGCCAGGACGGTCTCTGTCTCCTGACCTCATGATCTGCCCACCTCAGCCTCCCAAAGTGCTGGGATTACAGGCGTGAGCACTGTGCCTGGCCTGTTTCTTCTTATATGAGTTTTGGCAGACTGTGTCTTTCAGGAAATTGATCTATTAAACATAGATTACCAAATTTGTGGGCATAGATGCCTCATGGTATTCCTTTAATATCCTTTTGATGTCTATGGGCTCTGTAGTGATGTTCCTCTTTCATTTCTGGTATTAGTAATTTATATCTTTTTTTTTTTTTCTTTAATTAGGTTGGCCAGAGGCTTATCAATTTTACTGATATTTTCCAAGAACTGGCTTTTGGTTTTGCTGATTTTCTCTCTGATTTTTGTTTTTTAATTTCATTGATTTCTGCTCTAATTTTTATTATTTCTTTTCTTCTGCTTACTTTGCAGTTAATTTGCCCTTCTTTTTATAGTTTAATGAGGTGGAAGCTTAGATTATTAATTTTAGATATTTTTTCTTTTCTAATATATGCATTCAGTGCTATAAATTTTCCTCTAAGCAGTGCTTTTGCTGCATTCCACAAATTTTGATTCACTGTATTTTTATTTTTATTTTGTTCACAGTATTTTTTGTGGCAGGGGTACAAGCTGTCACTCTGTGGCCCAGGCTGGAGTGCAGTGGTGTGATCTCTCCTTACTGCAATCTCCACCTCTGGGGTTCAAGTGATTCTTGTGCCTCCGCCTGCCCACTAGCTGGGATTGCAAGCATGTGCCATTGCACTTGGTTAATTTTTGTATTTTTAGTAGACACTAGGTTTCACCATGTTGGCCAGGCTGGTCTGGAACTCCTGATCCCCCCACCTTCACCTCCCACAGTGCTGGGCCTATAGGCATGAGCCACCGCACCCAGCCTAGTTCACAGTATTTTAAAATTTCTCTTAAGATTCCCTCTTTGACCCATTTGTTATTTGGAAGTGTGTTGTTTAACCTCCAAGAATTTGGGGATTTTCTAGCTATCTTTCTATTATTGGTATCCAGTTTCATTCCATTGTCATCTGAGACCATTGTATGATTTGTATTCTTTTACATTTGTTAAAGCATGTTTTATAGCCCAGAATGTGGTTTATCTTGGTGAAGGCTCTGTGCGAGCTTAAGGAGAATGTGTATTCTGCTGTTCTTGGGTGTTCTATCCATGTCATTTAGATCCAGCTGACTGATGGTGCTATTATTAAGTTCAACTATGTCCTTACTGATTTTCTGCCTGCCGGATCTGGATCTGTCTGTTTCTGATAGAGGTCGTTGAAGTTTCCATCAAAAACAGTGAATTCATTTTTTTTGTAGTTCTATCAGTTTTTGCGTCACATATTTGCCACACTCTTATTAGGTGTATACACATTAGGGATTATCACATCTTTTTGGAGAATTGACTTGTTATCATTAGATTGGTCTGCTTTGTCTGAAAAAATTATTACAGCTACTTCAGCTTTCTTTTTTGTTCTTTTTTTTTTTTTTTTTTTTTTTTTAAAAAAAAAGTTTCACTCTGTCGCCCAGCTTGGAATGCAGTGGCACCATCTCGACTTACTGCAACCTCTGCCTCCCAGGTTCAAGCGATCCTCCCACATCAGCCCCCCAAGTAGCTGGGACTACAGGTGCACAACACCATGCCTGCTTAATTTTTGTATTTTTAGTAGAGACAGGGTTTTGCCGTGTTGTCCAGGCTGGTCTCAAACTCCTGGCCTCAAGCGATCTGCCCGTCTCGGCCTCCCAAAGTGCTAGGAGTATAGGCGTGAGCCACCATCCCCGGCCAGTCCACTTTCAAATAACATTGTATTGCTTATGCGTAGTACGAATACCTTACAATGACAAAATATTCCTGATTCTTCTCTCCTGTCCCTTGCATCATTGCTGTCATTCCTTTCACTTGTATGTCAACTATAATAATTGCCTACACTATTTTGAACAAACTGTTGTCTTTTAGATCAAATAATAAGTAAAAGTTTTTATTTTACCTTTGTTTATTCCTTCTTTAAAGCTCTTCCTTTCTTTATGTAGATCCAAATTTTGGACATGTGTAATTTTCCTTCTCTCCAAAGGACTTCTTTTAACATTTCTTGCAAGCCAGGTGTACTGGCAACAAATTCTCTAAATTTCTGTTTGTCTGATGAAAGTCTTTATTTCTCCCTCACTTTCGAAGTATAATTTCACAGGATACAAAATTCTCGGTGTATTTTTTTTTCCTCTCTACACTTTATTTCATTCCACTCTCTTCTTGTTTGCATGGCTTCTGAAAAGGCTGATGTTAGGTCTCACCTTTGTTCCTCTATAGGTAAGGTGTTATATTTCCTTCTGGTTTCTTTCAAAGTGTGTTCTTTATCATTGATTTTCTGAAGTTAGAATGTATGATGCCTAGGTGTAGTTTTTTCTTTTCTTTTCTTTTTTGCATGTAACCTACTTGTGTTCTATGAGCTTCCTGGATCTGTGTCTGACATTAATTGAGGAAATTCTAAGTCATTATTACTTTAAATGTGGTTTGTGTTCCTTTGTCTTTTTCTTCCCTTTCTGGTACTCTCATTATGCATGTTATAGCTTTTGTAGATGTCCCACATTTCTTGGATATTCTGTCTTTCCCCCACACCTCTCGGTCTTTTTTCCTCTTTGGTTCTTAGTTTTGGAAGTTTCTAGTGACATATTCTTAAGCTCAGCGATTCCTTCCTCAGCTGTGCCCTGTTTGCTAATGAGCCCATCAGAGGCATTCTTCATTTCTGTTACGGTGTTTTTTATCTCTAGCATTTCTTTTTGATTCTCTTACAATTTTCACCTCTCTGATTACATTTCCCATCTGTTCTTACATTTGTCGACTTTTTCCAAGAGAGTGCTTGCATATTAATCACAGTTGTTTTAAATTTATAGCCTGATGATTCCAACATCCCTGCCATATAGGTGGGTCTGATTCTGATGCTTGCTCTGTTTCTTCAAACTGTGCTTTTTGCCTTTTAATCTGCCTTGCATTTTTTGCTAAAAGGCAGGCATGCTGCACTGGGTAAAAGGAACTTTTACCTTTTACGCAGAGGTCAAGAGGCCTTTAGTGATGTGCTGGGAAGGTGTGGTGGGAAGGGATGTGTTCTATAGTCCTATGATTAGATCTCAGTCTTTTAGTGAGCCTGGGACCCGGGCTGTGAACGAACGTCTTAGGTTTTCTTTCTCTTAGGTGGGACAGGATGGCTGAAGGGACTGGAGGTGGGTATTTCTCTTCCCCCAGTTTGATTAGGCTCTAATCAAATGCTAGTGGGCTAGGCCCTGGTAAAATAGTTTCTTTTGATGGAAGGCCTTGTTAAAAAGCACAGAATGTCCTGGCATATTTTAAAATGGTTACTTTCTCCTGTTCCTGCCGGAAGCACGAGGGGACTTTTTCTTCTGTTTTCACTGTGCGAACATAGTAAAACTCCTGGAGGTAAAATTCGCAAAAGTGTGGGGGTCCCCCGTGATGAGGTTCCCTGTAATGAGGGCCCCCTGGAGCTTTGAACTCTCGTATCTGTCCGCAGTGAGTTTTAACCCGTGTGTAGGTTCATGTAGCCACCACCATGATCAGGACACACAGCAGCTGGCCCTGCGACCGAGCTGGGACACATGGGAGCCTGCCTGGCCTGGGTCCCGCAGGCAGTGCAGAGCCTGAGGTACAGGGCCAGTGGGCTCCATGGAGACGTGAGGAGCAAGCTGGGCGCACCCCTGCCTGCTCAGACCACCTTCCCGGGGCCAGCTCTGTACATGGCCCCATGGATCCAGGGGCCTGTCCCATCTAATTGGACCAGGGGTGGGGGTGGCCTTTCTGTGGTGGCCACTGGCCTTGGTCTCTTTTATTCCATTTCCGGAGGAACCATCTGAAAGTTGCTGGGCCTGTTTCCCTGCTTAGGTGTTTGCAGTGGTTACCTGAACGAAGGCCAGGGTGAAACTCATCATCTTTGCCACCCTCCCTCCACCTCCTCCTCTGCCCCTGCCCCTCCGCACCAAGGTTCAGAGCAGACAGGGCTCCCCTGACTCCTGCAGTTTCCCCAGGCATCCCGAGGCTCGGACAGACCCCTACTGGTTGGGCTCTTACAACACTTTATTTTACCTCCATTTAGCACTGGTTTCACCCCCATGGCACTGTTTGGCAGTGGATCTTTCTCTCTCATGACAGTTTAAGCTAGGTGATACCGGGCATCTGGGCCACTCCTTCCTGCAACCCCATGACGCAGTTCGGGAGGAGGGGCTCGCAGTTCGGGAGGAGGGGCTCACAGTTCAGGAGTTAGTGTGTGTTCAGGAGCAAGGGCGCCAAGCACTGCATTCCTGGGGCCCCCTGCTGGTTCCACAACTTTGCTCTTGCCTAAATCCTACCTGTCTTCTAGAGCTGGTTCAAGGCCAGCTTTCACCAGGGAGCCTACAGTGATTATTCCTTCCTTGGAATTCCCGCAGCCTTTCCTAGTCATCAACATTTCCTGGGGTGTGGAGTGCTTTCCTACAGACCAGGTATCCCAAAGGTTGGGCCCAGTCTCCCTTGCAGCAGGCATGCTGGTGGGAGGAAGGAGACAGTGCTGGGAGGGGAGGAGATCCTGAAACCCTGGGGAAGAGATTCAGGGTCAGACTCAGTTAGAAAGTGGGCACCTCTGCCCTGAGGGCAGGGGAAAGATACAGCATCAGGTGCAGGCTGATCCAGCAACTGCAGGGCTTTAATGTGGACTCTGGTGGCAGGAATGCAGGGGCTGCAAGGGAATGTGGAGGAGCCCAAGGAAGGGGTGGCTTCCAGGGACTGCAGTGGGAGGCTCTGGGCTTGGGCTTAACCTTGGAAGGAGCCAGCAGAGACTCAAGTTCTGATGATGTGACGGTGGTCAGACCAGCTGTCAGTGGTTGGGGTGATCATGGAGGCTGGTCCAAAGGCAGTCAGGCTGAGCAGGGTGCCCACAGGCTGGGCCACTAACCTCAGCAGGAGACGAGGAGGTGGTTGGCGAGCGCAGCTGCTGCAGAGGCTGGTGCCGAGGGCTGTCTCCTCAACAGCTGGCAGGCAGCCAAGGCTTGGTGCAGGGCATCCAGGATGGCTGCGGGGCTGGGCCTCCCCACTGGAGGGAAACAGCAGGCAGGGAGGGCAGGATCAGTCCACTCGCCTTCACCCACAAAGCCACTGTCCCTCCTTCCTGAGACCCAGCCACCCTTATCCCCTGTGCCCCTCCCCAGCCCTGCCCAGCTTCCTCGCTCTGTGGACCACCTTCCCTTAGGACCCCGGAGAGGGGGCTTGGAGCACACAATTTCTGATCTCCTCCACGAGGGCAAGGACTGCTCAGGGCAGTGGGTGCACCTAAGCTCTGCCCAGTGGTGCCTGGGGAGGTCAGCGAACAAAGGGCTTTTGGTTGCCCTGTCAGCCTATGAAGCCCCGTGAGTCGGGAGCTCGGCCTGGCTGCACCAGGCATAAGCTGGCACCCCTGCCGTTCTGCTCCCTGAGCTTCATGTAAACAGCGGGTCCGTGTTACTGAGTGCTTAAGGGAGATGTCTCAGCCTTGGGTGTGGCCAGCACTTGACCCCTGTGCCTCAGTGTCTTCCTCTGTACGAAGGGGATAACAACTCATTCCTTCTAGGTCCCTCATAAGGATTCAGGGGTTTAAAAACCCTTGGGGTACCTCCCCCACATGTGGCTGCAGTGCTGCCGGTGGCGCCCACCCATCCCTCACTGGGCTTCTGTCTGGCATTTCTGCCTGAGGCTTCTGTGCCTCTGCTCTTGCTAAAAGCCCCTTCAACTTTCTAAAGCATGGAGGGCAGGAATAACATGATTGTTTTGTAAACAAGATGCTAAGGATGAAGCACGCTGGAGTCTCCTCCTCAGGACACCCTCCAGCCACTGCCTGGGCTCTGAGAGACTGGGGTGCTCTCCTACCGTGGGTGGGGTCCCTGAAAGCGTCCAGCGTGCTCAGCAAAATCTTCCCCAGGGCTCTTTTCGATATGTTCTTAAAAAGAAATGGAGACAGGGCTGGATCAGACTAGTTGCTGTGTCCCTGTTCAGCCGATGGGAACTGGTGTCCCCTAGGGGCTTCTGGGCAGCTCCGTGGGGACAGATCAAGCCCCCCTCCCCAACCCTCATCCCTTCCTGGCCCCCTACCCCTAGGCTGCCCACCCTGTGCTTCCCAGAGACTCTTGGAGGGTGAGTGGGGCAGTGGGCAGGATCCATGCCATCAAAGATCACATACCTGAGGATTACCATCTGTGCCCAGGTAGACACTGGGAAATAACCCTAAGAGCATTTTTATGCATTGCTCATTTGATCTTTGCAACAACGTATTTTATTATGCCCGTTTTAACCAGCAGAAAAAAGCAATGCTGGGAAAGAATGCGAAATTTGCCTAAGGCACCCAGCTGGGAGGTGGAGGGGCCGCATCATCTACCCTGAGGCTGCATGGCCCATGGCCTCTGCTGGGAACCACTGCCCTTGCCTGCCTGGGCTAGGATTGGCCTCTCGGGGCCCATCCCCAGGTCTCTGCTTGCCCAGGATGTGAACACTGGGCTGGACCTCGGCAGCTCCGGGTCCCAGGCAGCCCGACGCACAGGGCACAGCCCACTTCAGAGCCCCACAGACCTGGGTCTTCCTTTCTTTCTAATCCTTATAGCCTTTCCCTTTCCTTTTGCTGCATTGGATGGAACCTCTGCTTCGCATAAAAACAGTGATGACAGGCATTCTTGTCTTGAGTCTGATTTTAATTTTAATTTAATTTAATTATTTTTTTGAGGTAAGGTCTTACTCTGTCACCCAAGCTGGAGTGCAGCGGCACAATCTCAGCTCACTTCAACTTTTGCCTCCTGGACTTCAGCAATCCTCCCACCTCAGCCTCCCAAGTAGCTGGGACCACAGGCACACACCACCATACCCAGCAAATTTTTTTTTTTTTTTTTTTGTAGAGATGGGAGATGGGGGTTTCACCATATTGGCCAGGCTGGCCTCAAACTCCTGAGCTCAAGCCATCCACCCACCTTGGCCTCCCAAAGTGCTGGGATTACAGGCATGCGCCACCATGCCCAGCCACATCTGATTTTAGGGGGATTCCTCTGAACATGTCACCAGTCAGTGTGAGATCTGCATGAAGTATTTGGTTGAGAGCCCTTATCTGGTGAAAGAAGAACTCTACTATTCTTAATTTGCTGAGGAGTTTGATAATCAAAGGAGATTGAATTTTATTGACTTCCTTTTCTGCATCAATTGAGATGATCATCTGGTCTTTCTCCTTTAATCTGCAATGTGGTGTATTTTGGTAATAGATTTTTTGATGTGGGATCATCCTTGAATTTCTAGAATAAGTCCAACTTGGTCATGTTGCATTTCTTTAAACACTGCCAGATTTGGTTTGCTAGTATTGTGTTTAATAATTTTGCGTCCATGTTTAAATGTCACATTAGTTTATAATTTTCCTTTCTTGTCTTTCTTCTATTTATCCTCTTCTGGTTTTGAGAACAGAACCAGAAAATGATACATACAAGAGTTTTATTAGCTTCTTAAAATGACCTGGGGAGCCCCCCAACCCTATTTTTGGTTGGTTCCTCTGAGCCTCCATTTCTGCATCTGTAAAATGGGGTAACAGCTGCCTACTGTGAGGAGAGCCTAGAGCCTGGTGCCTGACACAGGTGGGGCTCCCTCCAAGAGCTCCTTTCCCTTCCCTGAGTGTGGCAGCTCCCGTGAGCCTACCAGGTCCCGGAGCCTCTGCAGGAGCTGCAGCACGTCCACCAGCTTCTCCTCCAGCAGGGACAGCCGCACCCTCTCAGTCTCCACCATCTGCAGCTCCAGCCTCAGGTGCTCATTCTCTTCCACCTTCTGCTGCAACTCTGCCTGGGGAGAGAAGGGGGCTCAGTGCTTACCTTGCTGGCCTCCCCCGGCCTTCCAGGTGACCAGATCAACTACTCCATCTCCCCAAGGCGGGTGCTGAGGCCCAGAGAAGCTGAGTGTGTGGCCTAAAGCCACACAGCGAGTTGGACTGATGTAAAAATTGTGTATTTTGTTTCCTACTCTAGGGACTCCATTCTCCCTTCTCTTCTCTGGTTTTGTTGTATTTTATTTTATTTTTTTTAACAAATTAAGTTTGGTGGGAAGCAGCAGAAACCAATCTGGCTAGCTTACACAGAGAGGAAATTTACAGCAGGCTAGTGGGCAGATCCCAGAATGGACTGGCAGCTGGAGAACCTCAGGAATGGGACAGGGTTGAGACAGTGGGAGTGTCCCAAGCCTTTTATCCAAGAGCCACAGCTGAGAAGGACCCTCTCCAGCCATTCCCATCCCACAGCATGGAGAGTCCCAGGAGAGGGGCCTGGTTGGCCCAGTCTGAGTTATGGGCCCAGTCTTGGCCAGGGAACCACCGAAACCGTCAGTCATACCCAGTAACACTAGGATGCCAGGCAGTCACAAAGTGCTTTGTGGCCCCTGCCTTCTAAAGCAGGCATGCCAGGCACGAGGCAGTCCCTTCCCCTGGCACCAATGGAGGGAAAGAGAACCAGTGGAAAGTGTGGTGGCCAAGGGCGCTCAGGGTCCACTCTGGGCTTGGGCAGGAGGAGGGAAGGCCCAGTGCCTCTGCTCTCTAGGGATGAGACTGGAAGGCCGGCTAATTTTAGGATCCTCCAAGTCCTGTTTCCTTGAAATGTTCTTAGAAGGGTGGCTATGCCCTTCAGAACTTTGTGACTGACGGTTTATTTCCTGATGGCCCACAGTACTGCACCCTCCCCAGCCACAAGGGCTACGACTTTCCTGAGGGGTGCCTGGGCAGGCAAGATCAAGGCCTCCAGGAAAGCAGAGCGGTGGTGGAGAAAATGTAGAAACAACTTTCAACTTAGGAGACCTGCACAACACAAAAGAGTGCTAGAAACAGGGACAGCCGTGGCGCATGTTTGCTGAGCACTCACCACAAGTGTTCACCTGTTTGATACATGCAGTATAGTACCATTATTATGCCCATTTCACAGGTGAGGAAACCGAGGCACAGAAAAGTTGAGTAACTTTTCCAAGGTCACATAGGAAATGGAGTCAGGATTTGAATCCTGGCAGCCTGGCTCCAGCACATAAACACCATGCGGTGCTACTTGGTGTTAGCAGCCTTCTCTGGGGAGTAAGTGAGGGGTGCCCCTATCCCGGTGCAGGGATTCCACAAGCTGGAGGTGGTGCAAACCCGATCTCACTGGAAAGTTTAGCTGCAGCCACACCAGCTTGCCCTGTAATGACATTCAACTTTGTTTCCTTTTGCACATTTCAGCAGAATGTTTGCATAGTCCTGGTCTTTGTCCAATCTACTGCAGCGCTCCAGGGCCTGCTACCTTCTGTCTTGGTCTCTGATTTCACGCACTAAGAGGCTGGAGCCCAAACAGACCCCTCTGCTCCCTCCTGCCCCCAGTGACTCAACTCCTGGCCTCAAGGCGGAGCGGTGTGGCCGCCTTGGTTCGAGGAGGGCACACTGGCGTGGATGAGGCATGGGCTCCCAGCCCAGCCCATCTGACCTCTCTCAACCCGTTTCCTACTCATTGGGCTCTTTGAACATAAAGTAAGACAAAGCACATCAGTGCCGAGCGTGTGGTTCATGGGTCGTACAAGTCAGCTGGTATCATTTTTAAAAAGTTATTTAAGGAACTAGGACTTCATGCCATACATAAGTAAAAAGCAGTACAGACTTAGAATTTCAGATGTATAAATATAAAACTATGTCAAAAGCAGTATGTAAAAGCACAGTGGGCAACGGCTTAGTAAAATGACAGCTTTCAGCAGCATTGCACACTTGGCTACTGTGGAATAGAGAAGTTCCTATAGAGTAGAGAAGTTCCTATAGAGAATGAGAAATGCGAAGTGGTTTTATTGAAATGGAGACAGCTGGATGCCCGGCCTCTCTCCCCATCTTCTTGCTACCACACTCCCTTTCTTTTGGGAAACTGCCCCTCCTCCACTTCATCTGACTTTGGTGGCAATGCCAATCACTGAACCTGCCCCACCACCACAGGGATTGGCCCAGGGACAGGCACATGAGTGAGGTGGCCAATCGGAGTTCGTCCCTGAGATTTCGTGTATTAGGAGTGAGACTCATTTTCCTCTGAGGGTTTCCCAGGTGGGCTGATGGAAGTCTAGGGCTGTTAATGGTCCTGCCTTCCCTTCCCCCATCATATGAAGCAAGCCCTTTTGAAGCAGGGGAAAGTGAGACCACCTCCTACAGAAAAACACAGCAGACAGATGGAGACAATCTGTTCTGAGTCCCTGGACCCAGCTGTGCCTGAAGTCCAGATCATCTTCTCAGCTCCATGTTCCAATAAATTCCTGTTTTGCAATCAAGCTAATTTGAGGTGGGATCCTTTAATTTGCAACCAAAAGATTTCTTATTAAATTTAAATCAGAGGAAATCACCTCCCTCTGGGCCTTGGTTTACTCATTTGGGAATGGGGCACGAGACTTGGCTGCAATCCCTCAGACCCTTCCAGCTGTGAGATCCTCTAGAATTGCTCCAGCCTTTGATCTCTGGGATCTGCTGACCTCCTCCCCAGAGGTCCCCAGGGTCCTCCCACCGCAGCCCTGAGTCCTCAGCTGCTCCACCAGCATGGCAACGCAGGCCTCCAACTCCCCCAGGGTGCAGGCATGGTCGGCACCGCCGAAGTGACCAAAGTAAGTCATGAGCTTCTCCGCCGTCTGGTCATCACACCTGCAGCAAAGGAGAGGGCCTGCATTGCAGGGGGCTGCTTCCCAGAGCCCACTCTGTCCAGCCTTGGAGAGGTGGTGGTGGTGCGGAGTCGACCTCCTAAAGCAAAGCCAGGCCACGGCACCTGCCTGCCCAGCACCCTCCCACAGCCCCCATCTCACTCTGAGGAAAAGCCAAAGGCTTCACCTGATCTGCCCCGTGAGCTTTCTGACCTTCCCTCCCACCCACCCACACTCATGCTGCTCCAGCCACAGTGGCCTCCTGGCGGTCCCTCCAACATGCCTCAGGGCCTCTGCACTTGCTCTTCCCTCTTCCTGGAATGCTCTTCCCCCAGCATCTGCATTGCTTATTCCCTCATTTCCTTCAGGGCTCTGCTCAGAGAGGCATTCCCTACATCTCCCTGCCCCGCCTCTGTCCCTACCCCTGTGTGACCCCTCTTCCTCACGCCTGTCACACTCACTAGAGGATCCAAAAGAGGAGGCCACTGTCTGGTTTACTGCAATTTTCCCTGTCCCTCAGATTTTGCCTGGCAAGTAGTAGGTGCTTCATAAGTGTTTGCTGTTGACATGAAGAATTGGTGGTAACAACAACTCCAGAAAATCAACAGCATTTTATCATACAATAATAACTGTTGCCCCCACCAGCGTTCCCACCTACTGTGCACCAAGCACCTGTTAGGCATTGTATATCTTTGACCTCAAATCCTCACACAGCCTCTGCCACACAAGTGTCACCATCCCATCTTAGAGACGAGAAGACTGAGGTTCGGAGAAGCCAGGTGATTTGTCCGAGGTGTCCCAGGTGTCCTGGGCCTGTCCTCGGTCCCCATGAGGGTGGAGGTGAGGATGAAACAGGGAGCCAGCACCGGCCTGGGGCCAGGCTGGAGAGCTGTGAAAATGGTGTGTGGCAAGGGGTGATGGGTTGGGAAGGGGTCTGAGAGGGACAGTGGTGTCTGGGAGTGCCACAAGAGCTCCGGTGCAGGTGCTGGTGAGAAGGCACGAATGGGAATTCAAGCCAGCCATGAGCTGTACCCTGGAAGGTCATCCCACTTCATCCTCTACATGCTGGTGGGCCTTCCCACCTCTCCCTGAGGGACAAGGGGACAGAGCCGCAGAGGGGCTGGGAGGTGGCTGAGCAAGGCTAACCAGCCTCCTGGGTGCTCCTGGCTTCCCTGGACACCTCTGAGTGTGAGAGCCTGAGGCCCACAGTGGCTGACCCTAGACAGGCCACACACCTGCCTCCGCAGCTGGAGAGCCGGGCCAGCAGTGTCTTGGCCTCGGCTGCCGGCGTCTTCTGCTCCTCCCGCCACTTCTCATCCTCCTCCTCCTCGTCAGAGGCGGCCTGGCCCTCCACAGATCGGAACAGCTGCTCGTCCACTGCTGGGGAAGCACAGGATGTGGGGATGCAGGACAAAGGGTGGGGAACCAGGCATCCCTCCCCAGGTGGCAGCCCGAGGGGAGGGCTCTTGTGCCATGTCCCTTCTTGAGATAGCCACCCCCCACATCCCAGGCTCCTATGTGGTAAGGCCACCAAGGCTGGGTCTGCCTCCCTGTAATGTGACCAGCCCAAGAGTGAAGCTGGCCAGTCAGAGCCCCTTCCTGGGACTTTACACAGGGACATTGGGAGAAATGCTCTCTTTTTCTTCTCTTTCTTTTCTTTCTTTCTTTCTTTTTTTTTTAAAGAGACAGAGTCTTGCTCTGTCACCCAGGCTGGAGTACAGTGGTGTGATGATAGCTCACTGCAGCCTCAAACTCCTGGGCTCAAGTGATCCTCCTGTCTCAGCCTCCCAAAATGTTGGGATTACAGGCATGAACCACCGTGCCTGACTTCTTCCCTGTTTTCTAAGATGACACAAGCCAGGCTCTGTCTGTGGTCTCAGAGATAAGTGTTATTTCCATTTTAGGCCATGGCAACCCCAGTCAGGAAAGGCCAAGCCAGTCTCTTAGGAGCTGGGGTGGGTTCCTCAAGGTACGGGCACCAGGATGGACAGATTTTCAATGCTCAGGGAACTGCAGGCATCTAATGTTTGGAGTAATGTGGAGGAAGGGGGTGTGACGCATGTGACTGTCTGTGGTCCCCAGTGTTGCTTGGCCTTGACAGTGGGCTCCCGCCTGCGTTAGCATCAGGAAGCCCGGGGTCTGTGTGGCCCCCTGGTGTTCTGCTGCCCAACCTCAGTCCCCATTCCTGTCCCCAGGGGAGTCCCACTCCCTCCTCTTCCTCACCACCCAGCTCCAGGGGCACTTGAGTCAGGCCCAGCCAGGCTGAGTGCAGCCTCCTCTGCAACTAGTTCAGGAAGGGCAAGGGACCCTGTGGGAGCCACTGGAGTTAGCCCAAGACTTGGACTCAAAACTTGCAGGGAAGAGAAATGCCCTCCATGCTTCTGGCCTGGGAGTTGAGAGGACCAGGCCTGGAGCCGCTGGTGACCATCTTGCCACTATGAGGGGAGTGTCTCCTGTGAAATGAATCACTGCAGAGCAACGCAGGGCCAGGCGTGGAGACAGTGGTGCTGCTGACATTTCAGCTGTGCCTGAAGCTTGTGTGGACTTTGAAGCTACGTGAACCAGTACATTCTCTTTTAACTTAAGCTGGTTTGGGCTGAATGATCTGACACTGGGAGACAAACGATGTCCTAACTGATACAGCTGTTTAAAAACAAAACCAGGCTTATGACCCCACCCCCACCGCCCCAGAGAATCACATGCAGAGATCCGGGGTGGGCCTGGGCATCCATGTTTTTCTTTTTTCTTTTTCTTTTTTTTGGGGGGTGGGGCAGGGCCCCACTCTGTCACCTAGGCTGGAGTGCAGTGGCACAATCTCGGCTCACTGCAGCTTCGACCTCCCAGACTCAAGTGATCCTCCTGCCTCAGCTCCCACAAGTAGCTGGGACTATAGGCACGTGCCACCACACTGGGCTAATCTGTTTGTATTTTGGGTAGAGACCAGGTTTTGCCATGTTGCCAGGGTGGTCTCAAACCCCTGAACTCAAGCGATCTACCCGCCTCAGCCTCCCAAAGTGCTGGGATCACAGGTGTGAGCTACCACATCCAGCCTGCATCCATGCTTTTAAAGGTGACCCTGGCCACCTGGCAAGTTTGGGAACATCTCGGGGTATCCTGACCTCCTGATGGCTCTAAACCCCCCAGATTCTCCAGGCCTAGGTTCTTGGGATGATGAGGCTGGGGAAAAGGGCCCCAGCCCAGCCTGAGCAGCTGGTGGGAGTGGGCTCTGTTTGGAGGCTGGTGGTAGCATGGATGCAGACAGACCCCTGAGAGCAGGGCTGACACAGCCTGAGGGACTGTGAGCCTGGCAGGAAGACTGGGCACACAGGGACAAACCTTCATCCAGGGCTCTGCTTCCGGAGCTGCTGTCTGACTGCCAGGCTCCCTCTGGAGTGGGGTCTGGGTCTCTGGTCCCAGCATCTTCAGGTTCATTACTCTTGTCTCCTGGCTCTGGGCTGGCTAACTGTGGGGTTGGGAGCTGGGAGTCCTCTGACCTGCAGTGGTGGGAGAGACACAGGCATTGAGGAGGAGAGTACAGGACTCTTCCATTCCCCACTGTACATGGGCAAGCTGTCTATGAACAGCCATTGTCACCCCGGCAGAGTCAGCTTCCCACAGTCCAGGAGGAAGTGCTAGATACTGGGATTCCTAGCATCCCTTGCAGCTAGGGCACATGCATGGAACCCAGTTTTAGCCAATGGGACTCAAGGCAAAATCTTCTGGAACAGATTTTCATCCTTATAAAAAAAAACTCTAGGAAAGGAAATGCCCCTTCGTTCCTGCCTTTAGACATTGTCATATAAGAATGTGATGTTTGGAGCTGCAGCAGCTGTCTTGTGACATGAAAAAATGTCTAAGAGGATTACTGAGTAGTTGAACAAAAGCCCTAATGTCTTTTAGCTGTTGACTTCACCAGCCCTAGGGCCACCCATCTCTGGACTTCTTGTTATAGGGGAATTAAAAAAATTTTTTTCATTGTTTCAGCTACTTTTTTTTTTTTTTTTTTTT
>NW_016808004.1:4557330-4578682 GCF_001698545.2 Rhinopithecus bieti
TCTCAGCTCACTGCAAGCTCCGCCTCCCGGGTTCCCGCCATTCTCCTGCCTCAGCCTCCCGAGTAGCTGGGACTACAGGCGCCCGCCACCTCGCCCGGCTAGTTTTTTTTTTGTATTTTTAGTAGAGACGGGGTTTCACTGTGTTCGCCAGGATGGTCTCGATCTCCTGACCTTGTGATCCGCCCGTCTCGGCCTCCCAAAGTGCTGGGATTACAGGCTTGAGCCACCGCGCCCGGCCTTCTTCTTCTTCTTCTTTTTTTTTTTTTTTTAAGAGATAGGGTCTCTTTGTCACCCAGGCTGGAGTGCTGTGGCATGATCTTGGCTCACTGCAGCCTAGACCTCCCAGGCTCAAGTGATCCTCCCACTTCAGCCCCACAATTAGCTGGGACTACAGGTATGCACCACCACACCCAGCTAATTTTTGTATTTTTTTGTGGAGACAGGGTTTCGCCATGTTGCTTATGCTGGTCTCGAATTCCTGAGCTCAGGCAAGCTGCCTGCCTTGGCCTCCTGAAGTGTTGGGATTACAGCCATGAGCCACTGCACCTAGCCTACTTTTTTTTTTTTTTTAATTTTTAAAATAGAGACAGAATCCTGTAATCCTAGCACTTTGGGAGGCCAAGGTGGGTGGATGAACTGAGGTCAGGAGTTCTAGACCAGCCTGGCCAAAATGGTGAAACCCTGTCTCCACTAAAAATATAAAAATTAGCCGGGTGTGGTGGCACACGCCTGTAATCCCAGCTACTTGGGAGGCTGAGGCAGGAGAATCATTTGAACCTGGGAGCCCAGGAGGTGGAGGTTGCAGTGAGCTGAGATCCACCACTGCACTCCAGCCTGGGCAACACAGTCAGACTCCGTCTCAGAAAACAAAAACAAAATAAACAAAAACAAAAAACAAAAAAGAGACAGAATCTTACTGTGTTGCCCAGGCTGTTCTCAAACTCCTGGTCTTAAGAGATCCTCCAGTGCCTTGGCCTCCAAAAGCACTGGGATTTTGGATGTGAGTCACCACACCAAACTAGTTTAAATTGCATTTCTATTCCTTGTCCCCGAAAGCCTTTAATTGAAACATCTCCCTTCTCTGGGCTTTGGGGAACCTACATTACACCCCACCAATCACTTTTCTTGATATTTTAAGGGCCTGACCTTTTGAATATTCATTTTCCATGTCCCTGCAGTTACAAGATAGGGGAAGAAAGAAAAATCTGTCATAACATGAAAATATTCACTAATAAAAGGGCCACTTATTAAACTGGCCACTTTATACTAGCATTTGTCCCTCACCCATCTCATTATAACAACCCGATAGAACGCAATATGAAGCAAAACCACATCTTGGAAAAGGGGAGGCCGAGTGGTGTTGGTCAGGGGGACACGGGAGAACTCGAATCGCAGGCAGAGCCACTGATGCGGGGCTGTGGCAGGGCTGGACTGGATCACAACAAGGAAGAGAAAACCAGCAGGATGAGCACCAGCCAGGAGCATCAGGAGAGTGCTCTGCTGCACGAAGAAAACCTTGAGAAAAGCCAATAAGGCTGGGCGCAGTGGCTCACGCCTGTAATCCTAGCACTTTGGGAGGCCGGGGCTGGTGGATCACGAGGTCAAGAGATCGAGACCAGCCTGGCCAACATGGTGAAACCCCGTCTCTACTAAAAATACAAAAATTAGCTGGGCGTGGTGGTACGTGCCTGTAATCCCAGCTACTCGGGAGGCCAAGGCAGGAGAATCACTTGAACCCAGGAGGTGGAGATTGCAGTGAGCTGAGATCATGCCATTACACTCCAGCCTCACAACAGAGCAAGACTCTGTCTCAAAAGAAAAGAAAAAAAAAAGAAAAAAAGAAAGTCAGCAAAGGCCTGAGATATTTTGCAAAAGTGACCCTCCTCATGATAAAGCTGCAAAAGAAAACCTCCAAAACAAAAAAAAACAAAACCATAAAGGTAAGGGTGCACCATTGTGTTCTTACAGAGTGTTGTTGGAAAAATCACTCCAAAAGGAATAATCAGTCCTAAATCATTCTGTGTTTGGTCTAAGAATGAGAGCACTGTATTGCAGTCATAGAGATTATTTTTAAAGAATGAAATGACTAGACTAGGCACGGTGGTTCACACCTGTAATCCCAGCACTTTGGGAGGCGAAGGCGGGTGGATCACTTGAGGTCAGGAGCTAGAGACCAGCCTGGCCAACATGGTGAAACCACATCTCTACTAAAAACACAAAAATTAGCCGGGTGTGGTGGTGGGCGACTGTAATCCCAGCTACTCAGGAGGCTGTGGCAGGGGAATCGCTTGAACCTGGGAGGTGGAGGTTGCCTTAAGCTAGATCGCACCACTGCACTGCAGCGTGGGTGAAAGGATGAGGCTCCATCTCAAAAAAAAAAAAAAAAAAAAAAAAAAAGAATGAAATGGCTGAAAATATTACCTGGTTTTATTAAATAGTATGACAACTCATTTTCATACATTGTAGCTTTATTTTTCAATCTCCAAAGAGTCCCCATTTTATTTTTATTTGTATTATTTATTTATTGAGACTGAGTCTTGCTCGGTCACTCAGGCTGGAGTGCAGTGGCGCGATCTCGGCTCACTGCAGCTTGCACCTCCTGGGTTCAAGCGATTGTCATGTCTCAGCCTCCCAAATAGCTGGGACTACAGGCGCCCGCCACCATGCCAGGCTAATTTTTGTGTTTTTAGTAGAGTCGAGGTTTCCATATTGGAACTCCTGACCTCAGGTGATCCGCCCGCCTCGGCCTCAGAAAGTGCTGAGATTACAGGCGTGGACCACTGCGCCCGACCCAAGAGTCCCCATTTTATATGGACTCGCTGAGTGGACTTCCCACGACCAAATATTATTGGAACACAAAGACCTCTGCTCGGGAGGTGCTGTTCGGAGCCATGGGCCCTTGCTGGTCTCACTGCGCAGGTGGAAGCCCTGCAGCACCCAGGAGGGGCAGGCAGGGAGCTTCCCGCGGCTGATCCGCGTGACCGGGGTGAGGCCCCGCGGAGAGTCCGGGCAGGTGAGGGGCGCGGGCTCCCGGCCGGGGCTCCGTCAGGTGGACTCGGCACTTGGAGGGCCCGCTAGCCCACGGGCGCCGGGGCCGCCCTGCAGCGCCTCCCGGTGGCCAGCTCCCCGCCCGCACCTCGGCGGCGAGCACCGCCCCCGCCCGCGGGGCCTCCCCGTGCTTATCAGCATAACCCCACCCTGGCCACCGTGAGTGGCCCAGGGCTGCACAGGGAGCCAATGAAACACAAGGAGCGTCTGCAGGCGTTTCCGGGCCTCAGCGGCGTCCTCTCCCACAGACCCGGTTCTCTGCCTGCCTGAGGAGGGCTCGGAGTATGATGACCGACGAGGCGGGAAGTTGTGACTCTGAGGGGACCGTCCAGAGATGCTGGGGGCTGCAGATAGAGCCCAAAGATTAAGGCAAAAGAAACAGGGCCCTTAGTAACATCAGCTGAGCTGCTGGGTCAGGCTTTGCCTAAAGCCAGGGCTAACCCTGAAATTTCGTGTTTTTTGAGCCCATGACTCTGATTCATAAAATCCTGCATTCAGCGTCCCCCAGTGCAAGCCGAGAACGGGCATGTTGCTTAGCAACAACCATTGTGGAAACCCCCGGGTGGGGATTCTTGCTTCAGTGTGAGACCGCGTGACTACAGCTTAGGTCATGATAGCTGAGATCTCACTGGGGAGGTGCCAGTATCTCCCTACTCCCCGGGCTCCAGACTACAGCCTGGAGAAGAAAAGACTCAAGGGAATAAGGTCACTGTCTCCAAGACTCAAGGATACAGGCAAGTACCTGGTTATATGGCCCCATAGGGAGGTGTTTAACTGGGGTGAGACAGCAAAGATGGGAGTTGGGGAATCAAAGGGAGGCGATTTTAGCTCACTGGGAGGAACAACTTTCTCCCAGGAACTGCTGATGAAGAATGATGATGATGTGCTGTGGAAGGCAGTGAGCTTCTTGGCAGAGGAGGTATGTCAGCAGGTAAGGGACTTCAGCAGCTGGAATTGTGAATACAGTTGGAGGCTGAATTAGACATTAATATCGAAATCCCACTATGAGATGCTGCTGCTTCTTCTATTCCCTAAATCATTTAAGGGTTTCAACAAGCAAAATGAGATAGAGGGACAGCTCTTACCAAGGGGCCTGTTTAAACATTTCCTGACACAGGCTGCCTGGGGTGGACTGGATCCCCACACTCCACCTCCTAGCACTTGCATGTGTCTTAGAAAGCCTGCTCCAGGCACAGCTTCCTGCACGGACAGCAACGACAATACCAACGAAACCCTTCAGTGTTCTGAAAGCCACTCTCAATACTTCAAACATCTTCCTCACAAAAGCCCTGTGACATAGGTAAGGTCATCATCTCCATTTACAGAGGAGGAAACCAAAGCACCAAGAGCTGGAGGAAGCTGTGGAGGAAGAAGTGGAGGAAGCCGCACCGTGGGAGAGGCGGGGTCTGCACTCAGGCAGACGGCTGCAGGCCCGCATGCCAGGCACAAGGGAAGCTTGGAAGGCACACTCTGAAATGACCCGGCCCAGCTGCCGTTGTCAGTGGGTGACTCCAGGTCACAGGCAGTGAAGCTGGGAAGAGAACAGAGCCATCTGGAGAGCAGGACAGATGAGGACACTCTTTGGAATTTTCCAAGAAGTAAAATCTGGCTGCAGAGAAATGGAACAAGTGCTTCCTCAGGGAGCCCTGGGGCGTGCTACTGTTATCTAGTGAATGGTATTCAACTGCTTCTCCCATTGCCCCTCTCTCTGCTGGATTATTCAGCAGGATCAGCCATCCCCCATCACACTCACATGCTATAATAGCTCCACCTTCAAACAAGCAAATACACAAAACACCCTCTGACCATATGACTTTCCCAGCTACCACCCTTACTCTGCCCTACTTTACAGAAAACTTGAAAGCACTGTGCCTACTACACACGCTGCCCCAGTCATGTCTTGGTCCCCGTCACATCACCCACAGCACTAGGCTGCCAAGCCCAATGGCCGGTTCTCAGCACCCATTTGACTTGGCCTAAGAACAAAGGACTGGACACCAGATTCCTTCCTCGCTTACACACTCTTCCCACGGCTTCCAGGAGACTGCTCTCCTCTGGGATTCCTCCTGCCTCCCTGGCACTCTTTGCCATTTTGCCAATTTCTCCTCTCCATCCCGACCCCTAATGCCAGTGAATCCTGGGACGCCCTCTGAGGACCTCTTCTCTCCTCAACGTGCACTCACTCTAGGAGGGGCCTCAGCCAGCGCCATGGCTTTGCGTGCCCATGACTTCCAACTTCTTATCTCCAGCTCTGGCCTCTCTCCTGAACCTCGGGCTCAGATCCAGTTCCTGACAAGTGCCCCAACTTAACTGTGGCACCTCTATTTGGATGTCACAGGCTTCTCACAGCCTCTCATGCCACCTGGACTTGTCCTGGTCTTCCTCCATCTGCTCCTCCCTCCCTCGGTGAAGTGTGCCATCACCCACTTGACTGCCCAAAGAGTGGCCGCTGGGTTTGGCCACCTGGAGGTCATGCGCAGCTACTCAGCATCTGGCCAACCACTCAGTTCCACCCCAGCGCCCAGCCCAAGGGTGCCACAGGGAGGGTGCTTGGCAAAGGGCTGTTGTATTGTGTGGCACCTCCTATGTCCAGGTCTGTGCAGGTTGGCAGGGGAGGTAGAGGGGCAGGAGGGGAGAAGGAGCTGCAAGTCCCCACCCTCCGTGGGCTGCTCCTCTGGGTGGAGCACCAGGAGGTCAGGCAGGGGATGCAGACACAGCCCTCCCTCCAGGGCGTGTCCACTGGCCTTGGGCCACTCGCTCCACAGACAAGCGGGGCATGGAGTCTGGAGAGAGCAGGGGAGGTATCCTGCAGGAAGCAAGACCTGGGGTTGAGCAGAATTAGTACTAGGAGACAGGCAGCGAGTATGTTTGGGGACAGAAAAGAGTACAGCACAGCTAGAGAAGAGGACCCAGAGCAGACAGGAATGGGCGGAGAAAGGAGGCAGAGAGGGCTGAGTGGCCTGGCAGGGCACCCCTCCTCTAGCTGGGGCTGTGTGTGCTGTTGGAGTAACACTCAGCCCCTGGTTGATATCTCTCAGAGGAGGAAGTGGTTAGGTTACCAGGTGGTTGGGGTGAGTGGGGATTTGAACCCGACTCCACCACCTCCAGACCTTGACCTCATTCCCTTGTGCACGCTGCATTTTACCCGCTGGCACCAGACACAGACCTTGAAAAGTCACACCTTTATTTATCTTATAGATGATGGAAGCCAGTGGGGGTTGAACCATATGGAATAGTGATTTTTACTGCTTTTGACCTGCAAAAGGGCGATTTAAAATGGGGCAATCTTGGCTCACGCTGTAATCCCAGCACTTTGGGAGGCCAAGGTGGGTAGATCACCTGAGGTCAGGAGTTCGAGACCAGCCTGACCAACATGGTGAAACCCCATCTCTTCTTAAAATACAAAATTAGCCAGGTGTGGTGGCGTGTGCCTGTAATCCAGCTACTTGGGAAGCTGAGGCAGGAGAATCGCTTGAGCCTGGGAGGCAGAGATTGCAGTGAGCCGAGATGACACCATTGTACTCCAGCCTGGGCAACAGAGCAAGACTCCATCTCAAATAAATAAATAAATAAATAAATAAATAAATAAATAAATGCTGCAATCTGATAAAACATGTTCACAAAATGTTTCTTGGTGGACTGACTTCAAATCTGTCACTTCATTAGTGGGTGTCCAGGTTTGTGAAAAGTTTTGTTAGAATTTTCTGGTTCTAGAAACCTGACAGCCTTTGGCCCTGAGACTGGACCACAGGACCCAGGGGTTTAGCGTGGGTTTCATGTGAGGATGTGCTCTCTGCTTATGCACTGTTGGCGGGAGTGTAAATTAGTCCAACTATTGTGGGAAGCAGTGTGGCAACTCCTCAAAGAGCCAATAGCAATCCCATTACTGGGCATATTCCCAGAGGAATACAAATCATTCTACCATGAAGACACGTGCATGCAAATGTTCATTACAGCACTATCCACAATAGCAAAGACATGGAGTCAACCCAGTGCCCATCAATGACAGATTGGATAAGAAAATGTGGTGTATATACACTATACTATGTAGCCATAAAAAACAACAAGATCATGTCTTTTGTGGGAACACGAATGGAGCTGGAATCTATTATCCTTAAACTAACACAGGAACAAAAACCAAATGCCACATATTCTCCCTTATTAGTGGGAGCTGAATGAAGAGAACACATGGACACAAAGAAGAGAACCCCAGTGTCTGGGGCATACTGGAGGGTAGAGGGTGTGAGGAGGGAGAGGAGCAAAAAAAAAATAACCATTGGATACGAGGCATAATACCTGGGTGATGAAATAATCTGTACAACAAACCCCTAGTGACATGAGTTTACCTATATAACAAACCCGTACATATACCCCTAATTCTAAGAAGTTAAAAAAAGATCAAAACAAAAATAATGCTATACAAATTCTAATAGTAATAATAATAGTAATAATAATAATAATAATAATAATTAAAAGAATCTGCTCCCCGGAGTTGGCTCTGGGAGGCGGTGGCACTGCCTTTGGTGTTTCTTGGCTCAGCTGACTGAGGACAGAGTTGCTGGTGGCCTTGCTGGGTGGGCCGAATGCTATGGCCCCATCCTCTCTGTTACACTCAGTGGCTGGGAGCTCCTGCTCCTGACTTGCAGGTCCAGCATCCTGACCCCCAGCTCTAAGGTCACCAAGCTGCCCCCTGCCCCTGCAACATGCTGTCTGTCTCTACTCTCTGGATCCAGCAGCAGCCTGCTACCATGTGTCGTCATGGCCATTTCCTTGAACACATCTCTGACACACCTAGCCCCGGAGCCTACTGTGGCTTCCCAGAGAGGTCCAGATCCCTAATATCCCAGCCCACCACAAGGAGTTTCTGAAGTTACAATGCAAAATTCGTTTGGAAGAACATATTTTGTTCAGGTGGGCCCTATTGATGGAAAGATGTCCCCTTGCCCCGCTTCCCACCTCAGTTCTACCCCTCCAGTCCCCACTCCACTCTGGCTGCTGAAGGGATCAAAGGTCAGCTTTTAAAATGCTTCTGTGGCTCCATATGGACAACAGAAGTAACTTGAGTGTCAGGGTGGGTGCAGTGGCTCATACCTGTAATCCCAGCATTTTGGGAGTCAGGTGAATCACTTGAGCTCAGTGCGAGACCAGCCTGGGCAATACTGCAAAACCCTGTCTCTACCAAAAATACAAAAATTAGCCAGGTGTGGTGGCCACATGCCTGTGGTTCCAGCTACTCTGGAGGCTGAGGTGGGAGGATCACTTGAGCCTGGGAGGCAGAGGTGGCAGTGAACCAAGATCACACCATTGCACTCCAATATGACAGAGTGAGACCCTGTCTCAAAAACAAACAAACAAACAAACAAACAAACAAACAAACAGTGTTCTTAGCACAGCATTGAGGGACCTCCAAGATCTGACCCAGCCCAGCCCTCCAGTATCATTGCTGGCAATGACCCATGGGCAGCACAGCCAGACCCATTGAAGTTCCTGTGCCTTACCCTTGAGGTCTTTGCACATGATAATAACCATAGCCAATGCCTCCATGGAGCTTATAGTGTGCTAGGTGCTGTCTTAAGTGTTTTTATGCAAACAAACTTGTCAAACGACCACATTCTGAACCCACACAGATTCCTCTGCCTGAAAGGTGCACACCCCAGCTCCAGCAAGTAGAGCCCAGAAAATCCTTCTGGTTCTTCATTCTCCCACCCCCACAAAAATGTCACTTTCTCAGAACTCACCTCTCCCTCTGCTATGGTTTGAATGTGTCCCCCAAAGTTCATGTGTTGGAAACTTAATCCCCAATGCAACAGTGTAGAGAGGTGGGGCCTTGAAGAGGTGATCAGGCCATGAGAGCTCTGCCCTCACGAGTGGATCCACACCATTACTGCAGGAGTGGGCTCCAGATACAGGAATGCATTTGTCTCCCTCTCTCCCTCTTTTGCTCTTCCACCTTCTTCCCTGGAATGATGCAGCAAGAAGCCTATGGCCAGATGTGACATGCCGTTTACTTCCCAGCCTCCAGAACACTTAGCTAAATTTCTGTTTTTTGTTTGTTTGTGATGGAGTCTTGCTGTGTCACCCAGGCTGGAGTGCAGTGGTACAATCTTGGCTCACTACAACCTCTGCCTCTCAGGTTCAAGTGGTTCTCCTGCCTCAGCCTCCCGAGTAGCTAGAACTACAGGTGTGTGCAACCATGCCCGGCTAATTTTGTATTTTTAGTAGAAAACGGGTTTTACCATGTTGGCCAGGAGGGTCTTGAACTCCTGTCCTCAAGTGATCTGCCTGACTCGGCTTTCCAAAGTGCTGGGATTACAGGTGTGAGCCACCAGACTCAGCCCGATTTCTTTTCTTTATAAACTACCCAGTCTGTGGTATTTTGTTACAGCAGAACAAATAAATATGAATAAGACACCTCTCAGAGGTGTGGCTCCCAGAGCCCTCATATGCTGTGTTATGGTGTTTCTCTCTCACCAGACTGGGATTTCCTTGAGGACAGTTAGCACAGGGACAGAGTGGCCCAATGAAGGTTTGTCAAATGAATGAATGAGATTTAGGGGAGGAAGAGCAAGGAAAGGCCAGGCCAGGGACAAGACCAGAGCCTGGGTAAGCATCCAGTTTCTTCCTATCACCTACACACCTGCTCTTGGATTGTTCCAGAAAGGCCAGAGAAGGAAGAGCACTAGATCTGGAGCCACAAGACATGGGTTGAGTCCCACCATTCCCAGTTCCTATCAGCTTTGTCCTGTGGAATGGGGCTAAGCCCTCTGTGTACCTCAGAGAGGGGTGGACCCTACGTGATAGGATAATGCAGATTCCTAAGCTGCAGACATTTTTGGTCATTTGTCCTTTTATTTACTAATACATATTTTATTTTGTAGTAAATATTATAACCAATAATGAAAACCCAGCATCTCTTGCCATAAATAGTAACCATTGTTAAATTTAAGAAGCAAGAGGCAGCCAGGCGTGGTGGCTCACGCCTGTAATCCCAGCACTTTGGGAGGCCAAGGTGGGTGGATCATGAGGTCAGGAGATTGAGACCATCCTGGCTAACATGGTGAAACCCCATCTCTACTAAAAATACAAAAAAAATTAGCCGGGCGGGGTGGCGGGTACCTGTAGTCCCAGTTACTCAGGAGGCTGAAGCAGGAGAATGGCGTGAACCCAGGAGGCAGAGCTTGTAGTGAGCTGAGATCACACCACTGCACTCCAGACTGGGCGACTGAGCAAGACTCCATTTCAAAAAAAAAAAAGAAGAAGCAGCAAGAGGCCATTAGCCTGAGGCTGTCTCTGTACTTTGAGTGATGATCTGAAGCCGAACTTAGTATGTGAAGAAATCAAACCCCAATTTAGAAGCATATATTTGTAACAAATAGCAGGCTGAGCTCCCCAAACCTCTGCTGGCCCTGACAGCTGCCCAATTCATGACTTGTTCTTTACTCAAGTAAACTCTGTTAAATTTAATATGTCCAAAGTTTTTCCTTTTAACATCCTACAAATACATAAAGCAACAATAAAACACAGTTAGTCAGTTGTAGCTAGGTCTTGTTTTCTGTCTGCCTCTGAACCCGAGGCTGTTCCCTGTCCATTCAAGAGAGGCTAGCAACTGTCAGGAGAAGTCAGAGACTTCTCAGCTCCAAACCACAGCTTGGGAACTGGTGCTGGAAAAGCATGGCAAAGGCCCAACCTCCCTGCCCTGTGCTTTCTGGCCTGCGACTCCCACATTCACTCCTGCCTGCTGCACCTCTGGGCCACTGTCTTTCGGGAGCCATGGGGGAAATGGGCTGGGGGCCTTCTGTGAGCTGCAGAGACACTTGTCACTCAACGGGCATTACTGAAGCACCTCTGTCAGGGCTCCAGCCAGTTCTGGGGAAAGGCAGGCCCTGGTAGCCACCCACTCTCCCTTCACATCCTCACTTCCTGGCAGACCCCAGAGTCCTTGTGTGCGGTTGGGTGTTCCCTCCAGCTGGCCACATCTGCACAGCACCCGGAGGCTGGGTGAGCCTCTGATGTCTTCCTCCTGCTGGAGGCCGATGGTCACATCTGGCCACCAGCCCAGGGGCTTACACAATCTGACAAGGGCCAGATGTTGCTCTTCCTCCCTTCTACTGCACTGGCGACTCCTGGCTCCTGGCTCCAGATCTTCATGCAACAGACCCCTCCTTCAGTTCTGTGATGCAAAGAGGTGGATCTCAGGAGCTGCAAACCTGGGTTCCACCCTCAGGACTATGGCTTCGCTGTGTGACCTGCACAACTCCCTCCCCCTCTCTGAACCTCCATTTCATTTTCCTGATTAATCAGTCAACACTGCTGGGGGCTCTGTGCTAGCTGGGCCTAGGGGTCCTATGAGGATGAAATGAAATGACACGGTCCTTCTAAACTTTGTGGAGCTCCTGCCCCTGATAATATTTGAGATAATTTTAGGTGGCACTCAGATGAATGGCTAGGAGTATGTGCACTTGTTGTAAACAGTTAAGCATTTATTTTAATGTGTACTAAAAAAGTTAATGAGCACATCAAACCATCTTAGTTTTACATTTATGACAGTGATATAACTTCCTTTTACAATTATCTAGGTAAACAAGTGAGTCAATTTAAGGAAAAATATTAATTAAATAATACAGGTACTATATAGATATGACAAAAAAATGACATGGATCTTAGGAGATCTGAAGCTTGGCAAATGCTTAGACACCAGCACACGGTGAGCTCTGGGTGCTGTGAGAGCAGAGCTCTGTGCCTGCCCCGGCCACCTCTGCCCCTCACAGCAGGGGACCCCGACCCTAACATACTGACACCCTCTTTCTACAATGGCCCTGTGCTATCCCAAAATGAACTGAATACACAATATGCCCTATTTTCAGATGTACTTCAAGAAAATTAATGTGATGCCCTAATGGTAATTTAAAAGAGAAAGAAAAGGAAAGGAGTTTTATGATATATATTTCGATATGTAAATACTCATAAACAATGACATTTTCAGATACTTAAACCTGCCTGTGATGGATACGTTTAAATTTAAGAGGGGCAAGATAACATTCAACTGAATGTTGTTGATAATCTTTCCCTATATTTGGCATTTTAAAATATCCGGATTAATAGATGGATTGATAAATAGACAGATACCTACGCAGACTCACAGGAGTACAAGCGTAAGGACTGCCAGTGTTTTTTGTTTTTTGGGTTTTTTTCTGTTTGTTTGTTTCTTGAGACGGAGTTTTGATCTTGTTGCCCAGGCTGGAGTGCAATGGCGTGATCTCAGCTCACCACAACCTCTGCCTCCCAGGTTCAAGCGATTCTCCTGCCTGAGCCTCCCCAGTAGTTGGGACTACAGGCCAGGCATTCCACGCCAGCAGCTTCAGCACCATGAGTGTTGTCACTGTCTTTGATGTGCTTCTGAAATGATGAGCAACTCTTGGAAAATGCCGAACAAAACAAAGTGTACCCTTCTCTCAACTCACACAGCATCAGATTCTTGGAAAACCCTTTGTATATCAAAACCTTGTGGAAAACCCTGTGTTTATACATAAGACAGAGGTGGGCTCCAGCCTCAGATCATCATGGCGAAAGTGAGGCTTGCGCAGCACAAATGTGTCCAGCAGGCACATGGAGCTCATGTGGGGTTTGGGGTGATGCTTGGTTGTACAGGATCTGCCCAGAGGCTTGTTTCCCTGGCAGGGCCCCTCACATGTCAGAAGCACCACCCTTCCAGTCACTGAGGCAAACCATCCTCCCTACGAATTTCCAGAAAGTCCCTGGGGAGATACTGCTCCCAAGGAGATGCCCTGTTCCAGACCCCTCCCAGCTCTCAGCCTTAGATCCCACTGGCCACGGCAGCCTCACCCTGGGACTATGAGGTGCCCACCCCTGTGGATTTGGACTTGGAGGCTGCCGGGTCAGCACACTGGACCATGCCCAGCCTTCAGAAGGGTGGTGTCCAGGGTTCCCATCTGCGAGTGCCCAGCCAGCCTGTCACCTTCCTGGCCCCCTGCCCTGGAGCCTCTGGGCTCACACAGCCTTTTAAGAGGGGTATCTGGCCTGTGTCTGTTTAATCCTGGGCCAGCCACTCCAATAAGCTTGCCTTACCAAGTCTTTCACCTCTTTGAGACTCAACTTCCCCATCATTTTATTATTTATTTATTGAGACAGGGTCTTACTCTGTTGCCCAGGCTGGAATGCAGTGGCGTGATCTTGGCTCACTGCAGCCTCAACCTCCCAGGTTCAAGTGATCCTCCCACCTCAGCCTCCTCAGTAGCTGGGACCACAGGTGCATACCACCACGCTCAGCCAGTTTTTGTATTTTTTATAGAGATGGAGTCTCACCATGTTGCCCAGGTGGATCTTGAACTCCTGGGCTCAAGTGATTCACCCATCTCGGCCTCCCAAAATGCTGGGATTATAGGTATGGGCCACTGTGTCCAGCCTTCCCAGTCTTTTAGATGGGAATAAGTCACCCAAGTTCATAGGGTGCAAGTCAGGGCTAAATTAGGGATATATGTGTCTGGCACACAGTAAACACTTGACAAATATTAACTCCCATCCTCTGTTTACAGCTTCCTGCTTGTTCATCTTTCCTTTTCCATTTCTCATTTTACCCCCTAAAACCTCAAATAAATGCATAAATTTCTGCAGTGGTGTCCCAGTGTTTTAATCTGGCCTGCATCGTCCAATGTGGTAACCACAGTCACAGGTAGCTATTTAAATTTAATCAGGCTGGTCGCGGTGGCTCACGCCTGTAATCCCAGCACTTTGGGAGCCTGAGGTGGGTGGATCACCTGAGGTCAGGAGTTTGAGACCAGCCTGGCCAACATGATGAAAACCTGTCTCTACTAAAATACAAAAATTAGCCGGGCGTGGTGGTGGGTGCCTATAGTCCCAGCTACTCGGGAGGCTGAGGCAGGAGAATCACTGGGAGATGGAGGTTGCAGTGAGCTGAGATCACACCATTGCACTCCAGCCTGGGCAACAAGAGTGAAACTCAGTCTCAAAAAAAAAAAAAAAAAAAAATAAATTTAATCAAAGTTAAATAAAACTAAGAATTCAGTTCCTCAGTTGCACTAGCTACATCAGGTGCTCAGTAGCCACCCGTGGCTCACAGCTACCAGCGCAGCCAGAAAGCGTTTCCATCATCTCATAAAATCCAGTTGGACAGTGCTGATCTACAACTTATATTAAAAGTTAAATCATTTACAGTCATTTTTCCCAGAACTGTAGTTCTCACTTGTTTGTACTACAATTATATGAATCTAGAATGTGACATTTTATATAAACACAAAATATATACAAGTGAGCGTCCTTCTGCGGTCCCACATCCTCATAGGAATTATTGGACTGATGACCAAACCACTAAGACAAACACTGATAAGTGGGCTGACTGGGCTTCTAAATCCCACGTGAGTGAAGGTAGCCCTCCCTCGCTAAAACTAAACCTACCCAGGACAAACTTAAAGCTGGGTCCCTGTCTTCATCACCCAAAAGGGTAGACTCCAGGTGGACTGAAGACCTGAAAGATACGATTAAAACAAAAGAATATCCAGCAGAATACCCTTGTGACCTAGGAAAGGAGGACCACTCAATAATTTAAAGGCAAAAATCATAAAGCCAAAAGAATTTGGTGAATTTGATTACATCAAAGAACACACTGGGGCCGGCGGGCATCACTTGGTCAAATCATGCATGTGTCTCCACAAGACCCCGCGACCCCTCTCCTGGGACAGTTCTCACAGCAGGCTGCTGCATGGTGGCATGGGGGAGGACAGGCACTTGGTGTCATCTGGAGTGGTGGGCAGTTGGAGGCAGCCTAGTGTCCACCCCTGGGAGTGGACAGAGGAGTTTGCAGAGGGGAGAAGCAGCGGGCAGATGCACTCACAGAACAACATTTGGGGTGGGAACTCCAACACCGAGTGGGGAGTCAGAGGCATGGCGAGACATGTGCCACAAGGCCACCGATTGGGTGCAAACAGACCCCGAAAGACTCGCTTTGCAAGAACACATCCCAACAAGAATATACACAGAAATCACCGGGGAGGGACTGCCTGAAGGGCAGGAAGGCGTGTGGGACCAAGAGGTGAGAGAGTCCATTCCTGCCCCTGCCCAGTCCCCTGCTCAGGATACATGAGGAATCCCAAGGTTGGAATTGCTGGCCACCAATGACCAGCACATTGTCATTTGACTCATGGCTAGCATACTTATGCTGTAAAGGGCCAGAGAGTAAATACTTCAGGCTTTGAAGCCCATGAGGTGGTTGTCAGAGCTACTCCACTCTGCACAGGAGCAGTCCCAGAGAATATATAAACAAGCGGACATGGCTGTGTTCCAATAAACCTTTATTCATCGACACTAAAATTTGAATTTTATGAAATTTTCATGTCATGAAATATCCCTCTTTTAGTTTTTTCCCAACCATTTAAAAATGTAAAAACTATTCTTAGTTTGTGGATTGTATAAAAATAGGGGTGGAGCTGGACTGGCCCACAGGCTGCAGTTGCTAATCCCGGATTTAACTGATGACTTCTGCTCCCCGTGGAGACAATTTAGTCCAAGGCAAACATGTTTAATGAGCTGGAGAACTGAGGGCTCATCTTTACTCCCAAAGTCAGCCAGTGCCTCTGGATTTGCTAAGCGAACTAACCCTATTAGGTTAGGGAATAAATGAAACCAAGCATCTGGCTGTGGATAAAAAGACCACCCTGAGGGGGATGGGGACCCTCTTGTATGGCCAGGACTGCATACCATATGGTAGTCAGGAGGGAGGGCTGTTATTTTCTTGCTTCAATGAGCAGCATTGATTTCTGTTGTTTGCAACCATAACTCCCTGGCTGGTACAACCTTGAGAAACTCATTTCACCTCTCTGAGGTTAACTTTCTTTCCAATGAAATGTCTGCCTCATGGGGGTGGGCACTATGGTGACCACCGGGGTGGGCAGAATGTCTAGGAATGGGCCCCCAAGTTCCACACCCTAATTCTCAAAGCCTGTGAGTGAAGTGAGCCTATCACTCGGAGATGGCATGACGTTCTATGGCACAGCTGACCAGAAGACAGGGGATTATCCCTGTCTAATCACACAAGTCCCTTGAAATGCAGACAGCTTTCTGGGCTGATGTAGAAGAGGCCGTGAGAGAGATATGAAGTGTGAGAAGGACATGCAGCAGGTTGTTGCTGGCTGGAAGATGAAAGCGATGTGGGTGAAGGAATACAGAGCAACCCCAGCTGATAGCCAGCAAGGAAAGGGGGCCTCGGTCCCACAGCCAAAAGGAGCTGGATTCTGCCAACACTGGAATGGGCTTTCCCAGGGGCTCCAGACCTGGCCAAGGGAGCCTTGCTTTCGGCCTTGTGCGAGCTTATGTAGAGAAGTCAGCCACGCCCGCCTGGACTTCCGGCCTATGGAATTATGAGGTCACAGGTGGGTGTTGTTTCAAGTAACTAAGAGTGTGATGATCAGCTATGGTTGTGATAGAAACCAAATTCAGCCATCCAAACAACCAAACCCCATCTGCTGTCAGCTCAACCCTGACTGTGGCCTTGTGCTCCCAGAGAGACTTGACTGGCCTAAGCCAATCATGAAGCCTCCTTCACGTGGCCAGAGATTGGTTTAGGAGCAGGCATGTGATGCAATTCTGGCCAAAGAGAGGTGAGGGGAAGTCTGCCAGGAGGACCTGTGGATATGGCAGTGATGCCTGAGGCCATGGCAGCTCTCTTGTAACCATGAGGGGCCCTTGCTGACAGGCCAAAATGACAAGCTGAGGAAGACAGAGTGGAAGATGAATCAGGTCCTTGAAAACTTCACTGAACTGCCAATGAACTGCTCTGCCCTGGACTTCTCACATGAGATAATAAATGTCCCTGTGGTTTAAGCCATTCTGAGTTGGGTTTTATGTTCTTGCAACATAAAACATCATCACTGATAAACCACTCACAGCATGGCTTAGGAGTGCAATAAGGTTGTACAGATAGTCCTTAGTGCAGTGCCTCATACCCAGCGGGTGCTCAGAAATATTGGTTTTTGTTCCTTAATCAATGCTGCCCCCTCCTGCCTCAGCTCCTGTATGAGTCAGGGTGTGACCAGGGAAGTGGGGCCAGTGTGCGGAATCCATCTACAGCCATGCCTGCAGCTGTAGCTCTGTCTCAAGCGCTTTATCACAAGCAGGTGGCCTGTGTGATCATGGGGGCTGGCTAAGCGAGTCTGGAATCCACAGAAGGGAAGCTGGCAGGCAGGTGGAGCTCACAGGCACTGCTCATGGGCTTCCCCAGAGGCTCTAGACACGGGCACACCTGTGAGCTCCACCTGCCTGTCAGCTTCCCTTTTGTGGACTTCAGGCTTGCTTAGCCAGCCCCCACGATCACACAGGCCACTTCCTTGTCATAAAGCCCTTCAGAGCTACAGCTGTAGGCCTGGCTGTAGATGGATTCCACACCCCTCTGTCCACAGGTGGAACTTCTCTTTCACACAGAAGCCTGTTTGGCTCTTGAAGCCCAGCCAGACCAGCAAGGATAATGTCTCTTACCTAAAGTCAACTGATGACAGACTTTAATCCATATGCAAAATACCTGTACAGCAACTGTAGCTTAGTGTTTGACCGGTAACTTGGGGCTGTAACCAAGGGAGAGGTCAAGGCATCACATCAAAGCCAGGGGGATGCATCAAAAGCTCATTACACCCCCTGGGCTCAGTTTATTCTGGAGTAGATGAGAAAGGTCACTGGTGTCTTTTTCTCTCTGCTTCTTATGCTCTGAGCCGCTCAGCGACTCAGCAAGTCTCAGGAAGCTGCAGAGCTGACAGGTCCCCCAGAACCCAGCCAGGCTACTGTGGGCCATCAGGCCACAGCCACGCTGCAGCACCTATCCTGGGAGGTCCTGGAGGTTCGCACACAGCGGCTTCCTTTGCTGCATGGCGTTTCCTGAGCGAAGCAGCCTCACAGGAAGCGGAGAGCAGCATGTGAAAACAAGAGAACAACAGGAGGAAGAACAGCTTGAGGGGTGGGGGGCGGGGGGCGGCAGAGGAAGTGCGGAAAATAAATCACAAGGGGTGCAGGGGATAGTCTTCAGGGGTCCTCTGTGACTCCTCTCTGGTCCCTGCCTGAACTCGGGAACCCCCCAAGTTTACTGAGCAGGGGATGGCCGTGGGACCGGTGCGACAGGAGTGTGCGAACAGACACAGACACTCAGCTCTTGGGGCCTCGTGCAGGGTGTCAGGCTGGGCTGGTGACCTCTAAGGCCCTGCCAGCCCAAGCTACTGACTTGGTTCTTTAATTCACCAAAGGATGAATTATTGAGCCAGCCACTGTCCTTAGCAATGAAATGAAAAGTTCAGAGGCCGTGAGAGACGAGAGGGAGAGGCTGTAGATGGAGGTGGGGCCTCCCTAAAGAGTTGGGGTCTGGCAAGACCTGAAGGGTGAATGTGGATTGGTCAGGAGTAGGCTTGTGGATGGTGGAGGGAGTCTTATGCCCAAAGGCCCTGAGGAGGGGAGACTTGGAGGGTCAGTGTGGCTGCAGCAGATGATGGGAAAGGGCCTGTCACTCGGGGTCAAGATGGTGACCAGAGGAGGTCATGGGAGAGTTGTGAGTAGGGAGGCCCGAGGTGGGATCTGGGTGTTGAAAAGATTAACCTGGCACTGTGTGGTCAGTGGTTCTGAGCCAGCTGGGACACCAGTCAGGAGGCCAGGACAGCTGTCCAGGGGTGGTGCTGGGGCTAGGCTGGGTGGTGGGTGTAGCTGGAGAGTAGGGGGTGGGTCTGAGCCACGTGGAACTGAGACTTAGCAGGACTCGGTGTGCACAGCTGAGGAGGGCTCTTCACCTGCTCCTCCTCACTGGCCCCTCCGCATCCAGTCTGGTTCCAACTTGCTCGTCCCCGTGCAGGCAGTGCAGACAAGCCAAGCTTGTGCCCAGCCCTGTGGTTTTTTGCTATGGGGGTCACCTCTGCCCTGGATCACACAAGTCACTGGCCCCACCTTGCCACTCAGGCCTCAATTCCAAGGCCACACCTCAGAGAAGTCTCCTGTGATGGGCTGGTTGTGTCCCCCCAATTCATATGTTGATGTCCAGATCCCCAGTGTTCCTCACAATGTGATCTTATTTGGTGATGGGACATTTAATGAGGTAATCAAGTTAAAATGAGGTCTTTAGGGTGGGCCCTAATCCAGTCTGACTGGTGTCCTTCTAAGAAGAGGAGATTAGGGCAGACACATGCACAGAGGGAAGACCACGCGAGGATACAGGGAGAAGGCGGCCCTGTCTGCCAGCCCAAGAGAGAGGCCGCAGGAGAAGCCAACGCTGCCGACGCCGCACTCTGGTCAGCCTCCAGAGCTGTGGGAGACAAATGCCTGTTGTTGAAGCCCCTGGTCCGTGGGGCTTGTCACAGAAGCCCAAGCTGACTCACATACTCCCCGACCCTCCCTTTGTCCACCTGCTTAGTTACTGGTGGTCGACAGCATCCCGCACTGAGAGTGGGCCCACGAGGGCAGAGTCTCTGCCTCTTCCCAGCTGCCTCCCTCATGCCCAGGACAGCATGGGCCCTCTCTGGGCACTTGACAGAATTTGGTTGAATAAAGAAAAGTCAGTGGTTATTTCTGACAGAAAATCATGAAGAAGCAAAATGAAGAGTCTGAAGGCTCTGTCTGCCCCTTCCTGGGTCGCTGACTGGGTGGCTCCAGGCTTCTCCAGTCACCTCAGTCCTCTTCGGAAAAACCCCCACCCCCAACTCAGAGCAGATTCTGACAGTCCCTCCTGCCCCTGCCTAGTCACAAAGAAGCCACCGCCCTTCCTTGGCCAGGTCCTCTGCCTGGCTCAGGGGGACTGGGTGCCATCATTGCCTACAAGTAGCCACCCATCCAGCCCCCTGACTACTGTTCTTTGGAGAATCGACTCCTCCATTTCTCCTGGCCAATGTGTCCGGCAGGGCCGAGGGCGGGAATGTTTCAGCCAGGCCTAGCTAATCAGAGTGGCAGTGATTGGTCCAAAGTAGTCACATGACCCTAGGTTGGCCAATCAGCATACTGCGCTCCATTTCCCTGGTACCAGTGACTGGTTCCAGGAGGGGCGTGGACTATGTTGGAACTACTGGGAAAGAGAAAATGTTTCTGTTGGGGGTGATTGGGAGGATAGGAGCTAATCCGGATGATGATGGTAGCTGTCTTGCTACCTTATGGGAAGAATGTCTGAAATCAGAGCCAGTTAGGAAAAAGACAAGATAAAGGATAGAAAGAAAGAGATTCCAGGTATCATAACTTGAGCTCCCGGATCTAGCCATGCCTGAAGCTACATACACTTGAGATTTTTAGTTGATAAATAAGTGCCGTTCCTACTTTTCTTTTGGCATAAGGCAGTCAGAGTGGTTTTAGTCATTAGCAACTAAAAAATCCAATATAATATAGAACCCTCTCCATCCAAAGGAGGCACATTTTTATTTTTTGTCATTTTTTTTTCTACACAAGACCACTTTGACCGTCTATATCCCAGGCTGTACCATCAAAACTATCTGGCGATCATGATGCCCACCCCCTTGTGTCCTCCAGAGCTCACCGGGCTTGGGTCTGCAGAACCATATATACTACCCCTGACTTAGGCCAGGCCATGTGAAAGTCCTGACACTGGCACCTCCGGAGCTACAGGACAAGCCAGGCCTCCACCCAGGAACTGGCCTCTTCTTCCAATGTCTCCTTGTGGGTAAATAGCATATCCTTATGTGAGGAGAGATTTTCTCTTTGGATGAGACCACCTTAAATGAGGAAAACCATCCATGCACCAGGCCCTTTGACTTTCTGGAAAACCACTACACTACATAAAAAATGCCCAACGCGGCCGGGCGTGGTGGCTCAAGCCTGTAATCCCAGCACTTTGGGAGGCCGAGACAGGCGGATCATGAGGTCAGGAGATCGAGACCATCCTGGCTAACACAGTGCAACTCCATCTCTACTAAAAAATACAAAAAACTAGCTGGGCGAGGTGGCGGGCGCCTGTAGTCCCAGCTACTTGGGAGGCTGAGGCAGGAGAATGGCATAAACCCAGGAGGCGGAGCTTGCAGTGAGCTGAGATCTGGCTACTGCACTCCAGCCTGGGCGACAGAGCGAGACTCCGTCTCAAAAAAAAAAAAAAAAAAAAAACCCCAACCCCGGCTTTGGGGCCAAATCCCCCCTCTTCCACCTTCTCTTTGCCTGGTGCTGAGCTGTAGCCTTTACATTACTTGAATTTTCACTTCTAAGGAGAAATTCATGAGGTGGACGTTTGCTGTTTCTGTCTAACCTGCACCCTTTTCTGTCTCCTAGTAACAGCACCAACCTTCCTTTTGGGAGTTGTCCCACCTCTATG
>NW_016808004.1:4578834-4592224 GCF_001698545.2 Rhinopithecus bieti
AAAAAAAAAAAAAAAAAAAAAAAAGCCCAACGCCTGGCTTGGAGGCCCAATGCCCACTCTTCCACCTTCTCTTTGCCTGGTGCTGAGCTGTAGCCTTTACATTACTTGAATTTTCACTTCTAAGGAGAAATTCATGAGGTGGACGTTTGCTGTTTCTGTCTAACCTGCACCCTTTTCTGTCTCCTAGTAACAGCACCAACCTTCCTTTTGGGAGTTGTCCCACCTCTATGGCCACCCAACTCTTGGCCCACTTCAGGGTTGAGTGTGTGCCCTGGTCCGGGCCAACAGGACTATCCTAGTAGCCTGGTCCTGGTCTCGGCCTAGAGGTGGCGCTGTGACCCAGGTTGGGCCAATCCATGTTCTTTCCTAGGACTTTATCTACAGGTGCTGGGAAGCAGAATGTTGGGTCACAGAATTTGAAAAGTTATGAATCTGGGGTCCCTGCAGCCATGTTCCCAGCTATGTGGAGCAGGAGTGAGTAGAACCAGGCAGGGACAAGCAGAGATCCAGGTGGATGGAGAGTGCTGGAGGCACGGGGGTCGAAAGCCCATCCGAGAAGTGTGCAGCAAACGCAGGCACACCCCACAGGTGGGAATGCATCCCACAGGCCAGGGCCAGCTGACAATGACATTTAAGGAGGGCTTATTATGTGCCAGGCATCATTTTAAATGCTTTCTATTATCTCATTGGATTCTTACCCTGTGAGGTAGGTACTAAAATTAACCTGTTCTCCAGATGAGAAAACTGAGGTACAAGCAAGTTGAGTTGCAGTTTCCCCAGAAGCATCAAGACACCAAAGAAAATGTGCAACATACATAGGTTAGCAGATGAGGCAGGTCATGGCCAAGGGTGACTGGTCTGGCACTTCAGCCCACCCCATGTTCTTTGTGGCTGCCTCAGGCCTGAAAAGGCTGAAGCTTATTTCCAACCCACCTGTGGGAAGTAGCAGAAAGAGCCACAAACTCGTGGACTGAATCCAGCCTGGCTGTGCCCCTGATTTACTAGGTGAGCCTGGGCAGATTACCATCCCTCTCTAGGCACGTTCCTTCTCTGAAGGATGCATTTACTGCACATATTAGCTTGTGCAGTCAAGGTCCCTCTCTCTGGGAGGGGTGCAAAGCCTCAGGCTGGAGAGAGGGTGTATCTCTGAGCTGTGAGACTAAAGTGTGGGCCCAGGCTCTGTCCTCCGAGAAGTGCAGCTAGGGGAATGCATTTGAATGAGGGCAGGTTTCTCTGGGGACACCACTGATTGGCCACCTCGACAGATAGCCCACGGTTCCTCCTCCTCTGCCTCCTTGCTCTCCAAAGCCTGCCCCTTTGTGATCCTGCCCTGGACAGGCCTTGCTTTTCTGGATAGACAAGAATGAGTTTCTTTCATTCATTCTTTCTTTTTTTTTTTTTTTTTTTTTGAGATGGAGTCTTGCTGTGTCATCCAGGCTGGAGTACAGTGGCACAATCTTTGGCTCACTACAACCTCCACCTTCTGGGTTCAAGCAATTCTCCCACCTCAGCTTCCTGAGTAGCTGGGATTATAGGTGCGTGCCAGGAGGCCTGGCTAATTTTTGTATTTTTAGTAGAGACGGGGTTTCACCATGTTGGCCAGGCTAGTCTTGAACTCTTGACCTCAGATGATCCGCCCACTTCGGCCTCCCAAAGTGCTGGGATTACAGGTATGAGCCACTGTGCCCAGCCCAATAAGTTCCAATATTTATTAAGCCTTTCATTATTCTGGGTACTTTCAACACATCAGCACGCTGAATCTTCAAATACTCCATGAAGTGGGGATTATAATCATTACTATTCTCATCTCATTTTACAGATGAGCTGAGGCTCACAGAGGTGAGAATGGCTTGCCGCAGGTCACATTCCCAGAGCTCTACCACCATGCTGCCTCCCCCATCACACTGGACGTTTATGCCAAGACAGAATCCCATACCCACTTTACGGCCGAGGAAACTGAGACTCACAGAAGTGAAGGGAACAGCTCCAGCTCCTACCACACATGTGGAGGAGCTGGGAATCAAAGCCAGATTGGGCTTGGCCTTCTGAGCCTGGGCCCCCACTCACTGAGCCCCCTGTGCATCCTGAGGGCCTGGGACATGCAGTGGGTGCCCGAGTGGGTCTGCCTCTTTGTGAGCCTGAGTATTGTTCCTGGAGGAGGAAAGGCCTCTTTTCTCACCAAGGCCACCCACACACCCACCTCCAAGGACGACAGAATCCGAGGCCTCCCAGCTCCAGATGGTGCCCCATGCCCCCTCTGCTCGCCCCCCACCCATCCGCCTCCCTCCCGCCCCGGACCCGCTGACTTTGGCCCACCCAGGTCAGGCCAGGCAGCAGCAATAGGGCAGAAGAAAGGAGGCAGCCCTCAGATGGCCTCACCTTTGTGTCCCCTCCATGGTGGCCAGCCAATTGCCGTCCCTCCTCCCTCCCTCCCCACCCCTTTCTTCCATCCCAGCCTTTTCATCCTCCCCCGACAACAAAGCCAGAGGCCAGGCCGCCAGGCCTCTCCTCCTTCTTCCAGCTGAGCTGAGCTGGCTCTCTGCCTTTTCTGTCTTTTTGAGTGCCAGCCCCTGCCCGGTGGTGCTGGCCCTAGGCTGTCTGCCCTGCCCAGGTGTCCTGAAGGCCCTATCAGGGCCTTCAGAGCAGGGTAAGCGGCCAGACCAGGCAACTGGCTGAGACACGGGCGGTTTCAAAAGGACAAGATGTCACAAATCCACCAGAGACCTTCTACTGAGGACTCAAGGGGGACCCCTCAAGGCAGGACAAGGCCACTGGACTACTTAGGGGTCTCCTTGTGCTGAAGTCCTAGACGTTATGCCCTTTCTTCCACTTTTGAGGACAGCATCCACTCCCATGCCCGCTGGCCCATTCCTGTGTCCACACACATCTTACTATGTGCCAAGGCTGGACTGGGTGCTAGGCCACAGAAGTGCCAAACCCTTATGCTCCCTCTGGAGGGCTCCCAGCTATGGACAGAACCTGGGGATAACAATCTTCTTCTGTCCACCCTCCCCAGTGAGTCCTAAAATCACCTGGGCACAGGTTGGCGAGGGCATAGAGTCCCCCCGAAACCACCCCTAAAGCACCCAGCAGTCAGGAAAAGCTGACCTCCAGACAAGCCTGCTCTGTGTCTAACCAGGTTTCCTCCCAGGACCTTTAGAGTTCAGAATCTTGAGCTGCCACAGGTGGGCTATTCTACCCAGACAAGAAAAGGATTGGTCTGCAAGCTCCAGAGAGGGGCAAGGGGGTGTGTTCCTTGAATGTGTCTGGGATACAGTGTCCCTTGTTTCTCCTGGGAGGATCTCATTTCCAGAGTTCAATGGGCCTTGCTCTCACTCCAGTGGTGGGTATGTGACTAAGGTTTGGCCAGTCGGAGCATCAAATTGTCCTGGCCCCTGTGATGAATTCAGGATGAACATGTTTCCAAGTTGGCTGAATGAGGCCCATTTCCAGGACTTCAGTGGGATGGTTCGGATAACAGACGGTCTTTCTACTGGACTGAGCTTTGGGGATGTTAGCCTGGCACCCCAAGGGCTACTGGGGGAGAGAACTTGCCAGAGAGTAAAGCAGAGCTTCAGCATATCCTGGTAATACTACGTGAGTACCTGAATTCAGCCATGTCTGAAGCTGGACATGCCTATACTTTTCAGTTCTAAGAACTAACTTCTTTTTCACCTAGGTCAGTTTGCATTAGGCTTTCTGGCACTCACCCAGGAGACCTGGATGATAGAAAGGAAGAAAAGAAAGAGAAAACAGAGGAGAGAAGAAAGGTGGAAAGTGGTTTCGGTGGAGAGTGCCACTGAAACACCTTGGTTGGGCAGGGATTGAATGACATTTTATGAATGGTGATGTCAGATTTTCCATAGGAAGCTGTTTGCATTACTGCAACAGAATCCCCCCCTCCAATAATCAGTAATGTCTACTATGCATAAAAATTTGTGTGGGGATGGACTATTTTGTGGGATTTGAAGGATTAAGGAGCTGAGTTTCTCACCTCAGACGAGGTCGTGTTTGAACAGAGACCAGCTGCGGGGAAGCAGGATCAGAGGCTGATGTGGCTGTGAGGAGACCAGAAGCCTCTTGGGAGGGCTGCATGCCTCAGCAGGCAGGGGCTGGGCCAGGGAGTGCCTGAGTCTTCCCCAGCTCTAGGAGGCCTGAAGATGCCTTTTGACACCTGGGGGGCTTCTATTTCACCTGCAACTCCTACAACTCTGAAAGCAGCAGCAGCTTCTTTGTGGCCCCTCAGCACATGGCACACCTGTGCCCTAACATGTCTACTGCCATTTCTGTGTCCCCAAGGATTCTGGCATGAGGATTGGTCTACAGAAGTTGCTTAGAAAACACTGTTGAATGAATTAAATAAATATCTCCAATTGCTTATGTATTTACTGTCCATCCTCTTAGGCTGCTGGTCAAGATGGTGGATTGAGGTGCTATGGGAAGCCCCTCTTCCATCTACGAATATGCTGAAATGCTGGATAAAATAGAACTATTTAAAAGAATATAGAGCCAAAGTCAAAATCAAGAAGAGGAGATCTCCAGCTTGTGTGGAAAGCAGGAGATAGAGCTGAAACACCTATGGAGGGATTAGGGACAGGAGACCTTGCGTAATGAGTTACAGAAGGAGACTCCCTGCATGAGGCCAGGGGCCAGCAAGGGCCGTCTTATCCATAAACAAAGATGAAAAGTATTCCACCTATTGGCCTTGGGGTTTTGTTCCCAGGTATGGGACTCAATCTCTCACTACCTGTGTAGCTAGGAAACTCCAAGCTAAGAATCACAAGTAAAAACTGGTCTAGAATCAGGGCCTAGTGGAGGCAAATGGAGAACTGCTCTGAAGGGAACTCTACAACCGGTTCTATGTGTGACTCTCAAGGATCATGGCCCTGCCAAAGACGGGTTCACAGCCCAAATTGACAGTGCCTGCCAAGAATGCCTCATGATGACAAAGACAGCAGGTGTAAAACATCTCAGGAAGCTCAGATATTACAGCAATCCAAAAGAGACGTAAAATTAGTATGGTTGAATGCTACAGAGATAAAGGATTAGACAGAACCCACAACACAAGGACTGATAAGGATGAAAAAAAAAAGTATAGGTCTGAAAAAGAACTCAATAGAAGCCCTAACATGAACAACAGAGTCATCGAGATCCCATTTTAGGAAAGTGGCAGAGTTTGACTCAAAGTTAGGAAACTCAACGCAGTCTGAATTCAGCTGAGTTCAGGTATGTGACTTTAGTAAAACCACTCCCAACTCCAAGGGTCTATTTCCTCATTTGAAACATATGATATAATACCAACCTTAGAGGGAAGATGAGAAGATCAGAGTGAGTCGGTATCTGTGAAAGTGCTTTGAACACTGGGAGATGCTGGAAAAGTGTGAGTTGGGTCATTTATTCTAACCAAATGGCTTCAAGCTGTCATTCTCAGGGGGAGTTCAGTCATTGCTCTGTTTTCCCCCAAAGACACATCTGCAGAGCACCTGGAGACATTCCAGAGTGATGTCACTTAAGAGGGTGTAATGGGGCTCTGCTGTTGGGGCATGGGGCCCTTTTCTCCCTGTAATTCCTCTAGACTGCAGCCCCCTAGGCCAACGGCAGAGGAGGGGGTTGATTCAGCGCAATAGTGAGGGACATATGAGTTTCTGGCACTTGAAAAGCAAAAGCAGGCAGGGTGCACTGGCTCACGCCTGTAATCCCAGCACTTTGGGGGGCTGAGGTGGGGGAATCACAAGGTCAGCAGTTTGAGACCAGCCTGGCCAACATGGTGAAACCCCACTTCTATTAAAAATACAAAAATTAGCCAGAGGCAAAAGAATGGCTTGAACCTGGGAGGTGGAGGTTGCAATGAGTCGAGATTGTGCCACTGCACTCCAGCCTGGGTGACAGGTGAGACTCCATCTAAAAAAAAAAAAAAAAAAAAAAAAAAAAAAAAAGAAAGAAAGAAAGAAAGAAAAGCAAAAGCAGAGGTGAATTGTAGCCTACAGTCCCTCCCCAGCCAGTAAAATGTCTGGCCGATGTTTCTGGGGTAGGAGAATCCAGGGGGACTTGTGCATATTACCAAACCCAACTCAAGCTTGTGGCTTGGGGCCATCAGGCTGGGCTGTGAGTCCTGCCCTTGCCACTAAGTTGCTGTGCCACACTGGACAGCTGCTTCCTCCCTGGTCTTGGTTTTCTCATCTGTGAAACACTGACAATAACACTTTTCTTTTGGACTAGTTCAGAGGCCCCATGAGCTCACATGAAAAAGTGCCTGGTACACAGCTGATGCTCAATAAATGCCCATGGCTATTCTGTCTCCTCTCCTTTCCCTTCTTCTCAGAGTGAGAGCTTTGGGGCAGGTCAGTCCACAAACCAGCAAACTCTGACCATAGAAAATGGGCAGAGGTGGTCAACCTCCTGGGCAAGGTAGGGTTGAAAGCATATTTCTAGAGGGGCAGAGAAATGAGTGACACAGTCATCTGCCTAATCACTCTGTGCCCTTCATATAGTGTCACTCGCTCTCTGGTCCTCAATCTCCTCATCACTAGGTGTTTCCTTCAAAGCCTCTGCAATAGCTGCTCCTCCTTCTTCCTTACTAACAGAATCCACTTTCGGCTGGGCGCAGTGGTTCACGCCTATAATCCCAGCACTTTGGGAGGCCAAGGCGGGTGGATCACCTGAGGTCAGGAGTTTGAGACCAGCCTGGCCAACATGGTGAAACCCCGTCTCTACTAAAAATACAAAAATTAACCAGGCGTGGTTGCATATGTCTGTAATCCCAGCTATGGGGAGGCTGTGGCAGGAGAATCTTTTCAACCTGGGAGACAGAGATTGCAGTGAGCCAAGACTGCGCCATTGCGAAAAAGCCTGGGTGACAGAGCAAGACTCTGTCTCAAAAAACAAACGAGACTTCGCGCGGTGGCTCAAGCCTGTAATCCCAGCACTTTGGGAGGCCGAGACGGGCGGATCACGAGGTCAGGAGATCGAGACCATCCTGGCTAATACGGTGAAACCCTGTCTCTACTTAAAATACAAAAAACTAGCCGGGCGTGGTGGCGGGCGCCTGTAGTCCCAGCTACTCGGGAGGCTGAGGCAGGAGAATGGCGTAAACCCGGGAGGCGGAGCTTGCAGTGAGCTGAGATCCGGCCACTGCACTCCAGCCTGGGTGACAGCGCGAGACTCCGTCTCAAAAAAAAAAAAAAAAAAAAAAAAAAAAAAAAAAACAACAAAATAGAACCCCAGTTTTGTTTGAGACTGACTAACAGGACCAGCCCTTCCAGGTTTCTTCTTATGCCCAATCAGCAGATGCAAAGTCTGGAGGCACAGCAGCCATCGTGTAACTGTGAATCAAAGCACACAGGCAGTGGGGGAAAAGTGCTTTGACTTTTCTGCTTTGTGGCTGTGTGGCCTTGGGTACGTTACTTAACTTCTCAGCGCCTCATTTCTCACAATGTGTAAACTGGGGATAAAATGCCTACCTTGAACAATCTTATGGGGACTAAATGGTGCATTGGCTATGAATCCACTTTTTCTATTGTAAAGGGCTATGCCAATGTTTGTAGTCACTTGTAGCATTCTGCTATAGAGGACTAGTTGTGACTTTAGAAATAAACAAAGAAGAGCCCCTTTATTTCTCCTCTTGGATAAAGTTCCAAGGCTGGATGTGGGCCTCAAGCCAACCAGCCCTGCTCTTTAGCCATCAGCTATGCAAACAGGAAGTAGCTCTCCAAACACTGCACGCTGCAGGAGGCTGGCCCAGAGTCTGCCTCTTTGGAGGCCTCCCTCTAGCCCCATGCCTTCCCATCTCCCAGCTGTGAGCTCCTCAGATGTCCAGTAGGTTCAAGGCCATCCCTTCTGGCTGCCCCACCCCCAGCCTGGGCCAGACCACCTTCCTCTCAGGACCAGGATGGCAGGAGCCCCTCACTGGGCTCTGCACTGTCTCCTGCTCTCCCTGTCTGCCCATCTCTTTGTCACACTGTAGCCAGGGTAACTTTTTATTGAAATGTAAATCTGCTTCTGTCACCTCCTTGCTTAAAACTTTCTCATGGTTTCATGTTCTTTCCCTTAAGGGAAAAAATTGAAGTCCTTGCTGCCACCTTCCAGGCCCTAAATGGGCCTACCTCCAGCTCTACCCCTCCAGCCACTCTGGCTTCCTTTTAGTTTTTGAATGGTGCTAAGGCCCCTTCTGCCCTAGGGCTTTGCCCGTACTGTTCCCATTTTCTAGAATGTTCTCTCTTCTCCTCTTTCCATCTGGCCCAGTAATATCCTACCCTCAAGTGTCACTTCTTTGGGGGCAGGCTGATGAGTGTCCCCCACATCCTGCCTGCTGCCACACATCTGTTCCTGTGAAGGTCTTATCTGCTCACAGGTGGCTGCTCAGGGCAGGGAATTCAGTCTGTCCTAGTCACATGGTCACATCCCTGATGCCTGGGATGGCCCCTGGCACACAGAAAGTGCTCAGCAAATGCGTAGTCAGGCCAGCCGGCAGGCAGGGGTGCCTTGTGATTTGAAAGGGAGAGAGGCTGTGTCTACCAAGCATCTACCATGTGCCAGGCAGGACCCCATGGCCTCTTAACAGTCACTCCCGCAGGCAGGGACCCCAATCTGTGTTCTACCCAAGAGGAAGCAGGGTCTTCGAGGGGTGGTGACTTGCCCACACTCACACATCTGCCAAAAGTCCTGCCAAGATTTGAATCTGGGTCCCAAGTCCAGCTTCCTGCCCTGGTGGAGCTAGCACAGGCAGTCATTATACACCTGTTTCCTCATCTACAGAGTGGAAACACAGCAGTACCCACCTCACAGGGCAGCTGTGAGGCTTAAATGAGTTAAGCCACATAAAGTACTTAGCTCAAGGCCTGGCACACAGCAAGTGCTTAGTAACTGTAAGCTATTATCATTATGATCGAATTCAGGAACAAATAAGAATAAGCACATTCAACTGCAATCTATGATAAACAAATAGAGGGTGTTTGTGGGTGAACAGAAGGATGGATGGAGGGCTGGCTGGGTGGGTGGGTGGCGGGAAGGATGGATGATGGATGCATGGGTGGGTGGGGATGGATGATGGATGGGTGGGGGGATGNGATGAATGATAGGTAGGTAGTTGGACAGCATGGATGGATGGATGGATGGATGGATGGATGGATGGATGGATGGTTGGATGATGGATGGGTGGGGGGATGGGTGGGTGGGTGAGTGGATGGATGGATGAATAGATGGATGATGGGTAGGTGGATAGATGGATGGATGGGTGGGTCGGTGAGTGGATGGGTGGATGGATGAATGGGTGAGTGGATGAATGGGTGAGTGGATGGATAGGTGGGTGGGGTGGGTGAGTGGATGGACAAATGGATGGACAAATGGATGGACAAATGGATGGATGGATGGATGGGTGAGTGGGGTGGGTGAGTGGATGGACAGATGGATGGATGAATGGATGGGTGGGCAGATGGATGCAGAGCAAGCAATGGAGTAGACTTATGACTTAAGAAATGGATAACTGACAAAGGAATGAAAGAACACATGAATAAACGCATGGAGAAACTGGGGAGCGCATGGGAGGGGGTTTGCACACCCTAAGTCTGGGAAAATGGGAGCCGAATTGGGGCACTTGGGCCCAGGGCCCGCGCCCCTGCTCACCTGTAGCGTTGCAGCTCCGCCTCCAGCCGCCGCACCCAGCGCTGCAAGCCGGGCACCTGTCGCGCCAGCGCCTCCAGCTCTCGCACGCGGTGCAGGCTGCGCAGCACCACCTGCCGGGCCTCCTCCGCTCGCCGCCGCACCTCGGCTTGGCCACGGCGCAGCCGCCCAGCGCGGGCCTCCGCCGCAGCCAGGGCGCCCTGCGCCTGCCGCAGTTCCCGCACCGCAGCCTCCGGTCCGCCGCGCTCCATCTCGTGGGTGCTCGCCTGGCTCTTCCAGAGCCCGACCTGCGGGGACAGGGCAGCAGGGGCAGGGGGTAAGTGCCCCAGCCACATGCACCAGACGAACGCCCGCCACGACGGCGGTCCCCATTCCTCCGACCCAGAAGCGCGTGAGCACGTTTATGGCGCCGCCTGCTTCCGGGTGCCAGGCCCTTAGGTCCCGTGTGTCCAACCTCGTTTAACCCTTGCCACATCCCTAGGGAGGCGGGAGCTCTAATGATTCCTCCTCTCCCCCCACCACCCTCCAGCATTTTTTTACTGATGAAGGAAACAGACACGACGACAGTATTCTGTTCCCTCTGTGGTACCAATGATTCTTCAACCTCGCACCTCTTCTCGGTCTACTCCTGTGTTGGCGGCGTTCAGCCTGCCGGGTGGCAGTTCCTGATCTCCTAGACTCCCCCCAGTGGCACTTCCAGCCCTCTCCGTGCCTGCTCACTAGAGGCTCCTTGAGGGTGGTTTCTGTCTGTCTTTCCTGGTGTGTTCCCAGAGCCTAAAACAAACCTGGCACATAGTAGGTGCTCAATAAATACCCGAGCATGAGCGATGCCGGAAGACCTTTCAGGCGCATCCCATGGCTCCCCGTACATTACTTGGGATTCCACATCAGGGGAGTACTTTCCCGCCTCCACCCTGGCTTCCATGCACACCAACACTGAAAACCACACCTTGCCACTTCCCTGCACTCTGCAGTGTCCTGAGCTAAAGCGGGGTCATATAACGTCATTTTCTTCCTGGCCTGTTGTCGCCTGGGGTAGGGGCTGTTCCTTTCCTCCTCTGACCCCTGCGGCCCAGTACTGCCCTTGGCGCACGGCTGGCACAGTGCTTAAGTGTTTGTCGACGGCTCCCAGATGCTAAGGCTGGGTCCCCATCTCACCCCATGGTTTCTTCTCAATAGCCCAGAGCGGGTCTGATTCCCGCAGGCACTTGGTGGCCCGTGAGTGCCTGATCCATAGTGTGAGCCACCCTGTCTATTTCTCACTTGTCTCTGTTTCTCCCGCAGGGAGCCTCGTAAGTCTTTGCTGATTGACAGAAAGAGCTGTCAGTCTACTCCAGGAGGCAGGGAGATCCTTAAAGGTGAGGTCAGGGCCTTCTTCACACTTCTGTCTCCTAAACCTCCCAGAAGCCTGGCAGGAAGGAGAGAGAAAGATGCTTGTTGAAAGGGAATGTGTGAGACTACCCAGACAGGTGCAATTCCTGGGTTAGAAGGGGCAAGACGCGATGATGCGGGGGTGGAGCAGAAAAGTGGGGTATGGTTGTCTAAATGTGACTGGGGTTTTCAGGAGTGGAATAGATGGTAAGAATAAGGTTGGGGACTGGAGTGGAATGGGGAGGAACAGGGACAGGATGCAAGTGGGCTGAGGCGGGGTGGGATGGTGTAGGGCTGCCCTCTGTCTACCCTTCCTCTGCCTCTGTCCCGTCGGGCTCTGCAGCCAGCCAGCTTTTAGTTCGAGCCCTCTCCCGGGCGTTACCACCCTCCCTCCGCGGCCAGCGCCCACCTGCAGTGCTAGGCAGCGCGCATCACTGCTCTGCAGGGCAGCGCGCAGGTCCTCCACCAACTCGCGCAAGCTGCTATTCTCCTCCTCCAGCCGCGCAACGCGCTCGCAGTCAGGACCGCTGTCGGGGCCAGGCGCGCAGGGCGGGCGGCGGCGGCGGCGCGGACGGCGCAGGCGGATCTGCGTCTCGATGTGCTCGCTGAGAGCGCCGCGGGGCAGCCGGGGCCCCGCACGGGTGCCGAAGTAGCCGCAGAGGCGCGCGTGGAACTGACGGAAGGTGAGCTCCGGCGGCTCGGCGCGCAGCGCCAGGCGCGCCTCTTCGTCGGTGTCTGAGTCCCCGTCCGTGGCCAACTCAGGGGCCGCGTCCCCGGTGGTCACAGCTCTGGAGTTCGCGTCTCCGGCTACCTCCCCGGTCGCGATGGCCCCCTCCGCGCGCAGCCCCAGCACAGCGCAGAGGGCGCGGAAGTCGGCGCGGGGCAGGCGGCCGGCGCCGCGGCAGTCCAGGTGGTGGAAGACTTCCTGCAGGTACTGGTCCAGGCCGGTGGCCAGCACCACGATCTCGTTCTCCACGCCGCGGTCCAGCCCGTAGTGGTGCGCCAGGGCGCTCAGCAGCCACTGCGTGCGCCGCGCAGGTCGCCGGTACGGGTCACCTCCCGCGCCCTCCATGCCGGCCTCCGCGCCCACGCTGCCCGGCTCCATCGCTGCGCCGCGCGCCTCGCTGCTCCGGTCCCTTCGCCCCGCCACTTCCAGGGGCGGTCCCAGAGATTCTTGAAAGGAGGGGCTTAGCGGTCGCGATCTAGTTGGAGCGGCGCCGGGGACCGTGTCCAGCAGCTGCCCTGGCCTCACAGGGCGTCTGGTTTACCCCAGTTGCATTGGAGGGGCCTGGAGTAGGAGGTCCAGGAGCCCCCGGGACCCCCGCAGCGCCACTAGTGCCCGGTCGGCGTCCGAGTCTGGCTTCTCCGCGTGACTCCCGCGCTCTCCTCTCCTCACTCCCGCCCCGTTCCTGGCGTCTGCGCTTTTCCTCCCACTCCCGGCCGTCCACTCTCAACTCCCTCCTCCCTTCGCTCCGCCCGCCTGGCGCGGAGAGTTCGCCCCGAGACCTGGGCCAGGGGTTGGCGCGGGATCCGAAGCCCAGGAGGGCCTTGGGGGTGGCGGCCTCGTCCGGTTGCTGGGTATGTGCCCCCACACCGAAGCGTCACTCTTCCCCCTCTTCCCGGAAGGCCTTTCGAGGGTTGCCTGGCAAGGCTGCTCTCGCCGCCCTGTAGCTGTAGGTGCGGAAAAGCCTCCCCTCCGCTTAAATTCAGCTACCAGGTTTCCGAACCCACTTCTTGTGCCACCATAGACCTTTCAAAAAGCCCCAAGTAGTAACTGGGAAAGAGAGGGAAACAGGCTTGGAGAGGCAAGGGGTCTAGGTTAGGGGCACCCCGCTGGTCAGAAGCTGATCTGTGCTAACTGCTCTGTCCCGATCCCTGTTGGGGGTGGGGATAGGAATCTCAGGAAAGTGGTATCTCCTGGCCCTGCCACCTTTGTGCCTGAGGATGCTGACTTGGCAATGGGATCCGAGTTCCATCTCTGAGCTGGGGTTAGGTTAACAGGTTGATGATTGGCTGATGTTTTAGAACACATTTCTGGAAGATGAAGAAAAACCTGCTTCTCTGGTGAGTGCTGGACTGTGTTCGCTTTCTTTTTCACGAGAGGCGTGCAGTGATATTGTGATATTGTTCACCTGTTACCTGCACGGGGAACGGTTATCCAGCCACAGTATCCAGCCACGCTGGAGCAAGAGGCAGACTCTTCAGCTGTTCCTAGCTATAACAGAGACGGAATCTTGCCTTGTGGATAACTCCGTGAGTTTAAATGTAAAATCTTGCCGTTTGAAAAGCGATAGCATTCTGTCTCCTCTGCCACAGTATCCCAGAATCAGCACTTTGTCCATTTGGCAAATTCGTACTTGTTCTTTTTTTTTTTTTTTTTTTTTTTTTTTTTTTTTTTTTT
>NW_016808004.1:4595210-4598786 GCF_001698545.2 Rhinopithecus bieti
TTGTATTTTTAGTAGAGACGGGGTTTCACCGTGTTAGCCAGGATGGTCTCGATCTCCTGACCTCGTGATCCGCCCGTCTCGGCCTCCCAAAGTGTTGGGATTACAGGCTTGAGCCACCGCGCCCGGCCCGTACTTGTTCTTGAAAGCTTTGCCCAGAGTACATCTCTGCTGGGAAGGAGTTAAAGGCTTCTCCCCAAGCATTTTGGACATACTGTTTTAGGTTTGTTTTTAATTATAAAAGTAATGGCAATTTGACAAAGTTTTTACATCACATCCACTTCTTGGCTTCTACCTTAGAAAGCCACTGTGCACAGGATGTTCACTGCATCATTGTTTATTACAGTGAGAAACTGGAGACAACACGGTGTCCATCAGATCAGCTAGAACTCAGCAAACGAGGATGAGCAGACACAGCAAGGCACAAGCTGATTATGCACAACACTGATGCTTGCATAACAAGAACAAAAACACAAAAAACAATACTAAGTATTTTCTGCTGGGACAGGTGTATGTGAGTGCACAGAAGAAGATGGAGAGATTCATAAGTGGATTCAGTGGTTCTCTCTGCAGATGGGAAACACTGCAGTATTTACCTTTTGATAAGATGTTCTCATGTGTTTCTTTTTCTTGGCCGGGTGCGGTGGCTGACACCTGTAATCCCAGCACTTTGGGAGGCTGAAGCGGGTGGACTGCCTGAGGTCAAGTGTTCAAGACCAGCCTGGCCAACATAGTGAAACCCCTTCTCTACTAAAAATACAAAAAAATTTGCTGGGCATGGTGGCAGGTGCCTGTAATCCCAGCTACTTGGGAGGCTGAGGCAGGAGAATCGTTTGAACCCAGAAGGCGGAGGTTGCAGTAAACTGAGATCCTGCCATTGCACTCCAGCCTGGGTGACAAAGTGAGACTCCGTATCAAAACAACAACAACAAAAAAAAGAACCTGATTTTATTTTATGTCAGTGCTGAGGGCTGGTAGCCCAGGCAAGGGTGCAACACCCTCCCCGCCCCCCATACCCCTGCAGCTGGTGAAGGAATCCTTTGAACAGTAGCTTTCCTGGGCCAGTCAATATTGAAAAGAAAGCTTTTAAATGTCTTGCTGGGAGCCTTTGCCGGCCTCTGCTCCCCTACAGCTCAGGGAAGTAAGGGTTGATAATGGTTTTCTGTCAGGCCTGTCTGTCTGCCCCGTGGTGTTACCAGGCACCTCTGAAATAATTCTGGTTGCATCCACAAGGTTTTTGTTTAAGGTTCAAAGTGAGCAAACTCAGAGGTCTCCTTGCGCTCTTTTGTATGAGCTGGGGGGATGGGCATGTGTCTGTGTAGGGTAGAGTCAGGGCTGTGGCAAAGAAATGATTTTCTGAAGTCAGTTCAGTATTGTTTGAGCCATTTCAAATAGTATATTGTTTAAAGTGTCTTTTAAAGGTCCAGGAAAATGCTAAAAAGCAAAAATTGTCCACTATTCTGCCACCAAGAGGGGACCACTGTGTATTTCCGATGTATTTATTTCCAAATTTTTCTATATATTTGGGCATGAAAGAACTTTTTGGAGTGATTGAAATACTCTGTCTTCATGGTATAGTGGTTGCATGACTGTGTACATCTGAAATTCACAGTGTGCAAATTGTAGCTCATTCAACTTGATATGAAAAGCACAGTGGAAAGGGCGCCATTGGGATCTTTCTTTGCACAGGAACTGAGCTTTGTAAACAGCTTGACTGTGGTTTCTTTGCAGACACTGCTCCAGAGGCTGCTCTGTGCTCCCTCAGAATGAACTATAAGGTGCTTTGTCATCCCCCACAGATGCCCACAGAGGTGATTTTCAGCTTTTCTCCACAAAAACAATACTGTGAACAGTTTGTGCCATATCTTGAGTGATTTATTACCGGGCCAAGGAGTATACATATTTTATAAACTCGCGATATTGTCAGACTGTTTTTGGAAACTTGTGTTATTCTATCCAGAGCCCAGAATTGTCTGGGAATGTCCTTGGGCCATTATTTTCAGTGTCATAAAGCTTTTGGGTTTTTAGGAGTCTTGGTTAGTGGATTTGCTTTAGTGTTCAGACACCAAGCTTTACTTCTATTAAAAATAGGCCTGTTGTTAGGCAAAGATTTCTTAGATACAACACCAAATGCATGGTCCAAAAAAGAAAAAAATGATGTATTGGACTTTCATCAAAGTTCAAAATATTTACACTTCAAAAGATACTATTAAGAAAATAAGATGAATAAGAGACTAGAAGGAAATATTTGTAAAACATTAAAGCCAGTAAAGAACTTATAGGCCGGGCGCGGTGGCTCAAGCCTGTAATCCCAGCACTTTGGGAGGCCGAGACGGGCGGATCACGAGGTCAGGAGATCGAGACCTTCCTGGCTAACACTGTGAAACCCCGTCTCTACTAAAAAATACAAAAAACTAGCCAGGTGAGGTGGCGGGCGCCTGTAGTCCCAGCTACTCGGGAGGCTGAGGCAGGAGAATGGCGTGAACCCGGGAGACGGAGCTTGCAGTGAGTTGAGATCCGGCCACTGCACTCCAGCCCCGGCGACAGAGTGAGACTCTGTCTCAAAAAAAAAAGAAAGAAAGAACTTATATTCAGAATTTACAACGAACTCTTACAAGTGTGTTCTGGCTTGTAAGAACAAGTAACAAGTAACAAGAAGACAAACAATCCAGTCAAAAGTGGGTGAAAGATACAAACAGATATTTCGCCAAAGAAGTTGTATAAATGGCCAACATGCACATAAAACAATCTCAGTATTCTTAATTGTTAGGGAAATGCACATGAAAACTACAATGAAATACTATATCATACCCATGAGAATAGCTGTAATGAATAAAACAGGCAACAAATCTTGTCAAGAATTTGGAGAAACAGGAAACTTCATGTTGTTGATGGGAACATAAAATGACGCAGCCCCTGTGGAAGATAGTTTGGCAGTTTCTCAAGAAGTTAATCACAAAACGACCATACGACCCAACTATTCCACTCCTAGATATGGACCCAAGAGAGATGAAAACACATCCACACAAAGACTTGCATGGGAATGTTCATTGCAACATTGTTCATAAATGTCTAAATGCCCAAGCCAAATGCCCATTAACTGATGAATGGATAGGCAAACTGTGGTCTGTCCATACAATAGAATATTATTCAGTCATGAAAAGGAATGAAATACTGACACATGCCTCAACATAAATAAACCTCAGAAACATAACGGTAGGTGAAAGAAACCAATCACAAAGCCAGAACACATAATGTCTGACTCAATTTATAGGAAATGTCTCGAAAAGGCAAATTTTTAGAGACAAAGTAGATATGGTTGCCTAGGACTGGGGGTTGGAACAGAGATTAATTATAAATGTGCATGAAGTCTTATTAGGGGGATGAAAATGTTCTAAAATGAATTTATGACGATGATTACACCACTTGGTTACTGAAAATTACTGAAAATCATTGAATTCTATGCTTGAAATGGATGGATTTTGTGAAATAAAAAATACTTCAATAAAGCTGTTAAAAATGGGGAAGGGGCGGCCGGGCGCAGTGGCTCAAGCCTGTAATCCCAGCACTTTGGGAGGC
>NW_016808004.1:4598896-4617270 GCF_001698545.2 Rhinopithecus bieti
AAAAAAAAAAAAAAAAAAAAAATGGGGAAGGGGCAAGAAGAAGATGGATGTAACTGATTCCCAATATGCTTCCAGCTGCCAGAGTCTTGGGATAACTTCAGGAAGCCTCGACATAACCTGTGGGAGCTTGGGAACCCCCCACCCGGCGGAGTAAGGAAGCAGGGATGGATTGTTCAGTGACCTTGAACACCTCCCACCCGTGGATGTTTGCCCCTCTGCTTACCAGAGGTACAGTCCATGTCTTCATCCCCTTGAAGTGGGGCCAGCCTCATGACTTCCTTTGGTTAATGGCATGTAGCAGAGTGGCATGGTGCTGGTTCCACGCCTAGGTCCCAAGAGGCCTTGCAGCTTCATCTGTGCCCTCTGGGATCCCTGCTCTGAGAATGCCATCTGAGGAAGCCAGGCCAGGCTATGGGGAGATGAGGTGCCACCTAGAAGGAAGCTGGTGTACCACTGGGGGCGGGGGAGCCCATGGAGGGGAACCAGAGGGCCTGCGGAGAGCCAGCAGCAACTTCCAGACATGCAAGTGAAGCCTTCTGGCACCTTTCAGCCATGTTGGTCCTCCAGCTGAGCACAGCACAGGGAGTGAGCCCAGGCGAGGCCAGCAGAGAACTACCCAGCTGATGCATGGAGTGGAGAGAAATAACAAGTGTTTGTTGTTTGATGCCATTAAGTTTGGGGATGGTTTTTACTCAGTAACAGATAATTGAGACAGAAGCCCCCTTTCCTTTGCTTCTGATCTGCCAGCCCTGAAGCCATCTTCACTGAGGTGGGGTTGTAGACACACCACTCTCTCACACCTGAGTAGTAGGTGGCACACCTTTGCCCTGACTTCATCCTGTGATGCTCTAGGTCTTGACCCAGACACCACCTCTCTCAGGGCAGTGGTTGCATATTCTGGTTGTGTAATACAATCTTGGTGGTAATTTAAAAATATGGCTCCTGTTCCTATTATTTATTGCACAACAAATCACCCCAGAACTTAGTGGTTTAAGAGAGCAACAACTTACTTTGCTTATAAATCTGCAATTTCTCATGATGGAGACAGCTTGTTTCTGTTTCTCAGTGTCAGCCAGGGTGTCTCAAAGACTGAAGGCTGGGATCATTTGAAGTCTTGCACTCTCATATGTCTGGGAGTTGAGGCTGGCAATTGGCTGGGAACCATCAGTCACAACAGATTCATGTGACCATTTCACGTGGCTGCTTGGGCTTCCTCACAACATGGTAGCTGGATTCCTAGCATGAATAGCATACCTCAAAAGAACAGGGCAGAGGTAGATGGAATTTGTATGACCTGGGCTCAGAAATCACATAGTGTCATTTCCTCTGCACTCTTTTGACTGAGGCAGTCACAAAGGTCTACCCAGTTTCCAGGGGAGGGGACTAGACCCCCCCCACTGGGTGGGAGGAATGTGAACCTCAGGATGCCTACCAGAAGATTATGTGGGAGGGGATATTTTGAGGTAGATGTCTTTGGAAAATACAATCTGCTACTGGTTCTTAAGCCCCACCTCTGGAGAGTGACTTCCACAGGTCTTTAATGAAGCCTCAGAATTGTATTTTTGACATGTAGGTATTTCCAATGCACATCCAGGATGGCACATTGGCCCTTGGTCCAAGACCTCTGGCCTCTCACTACTGAACTTGGGGAGAGATTGGCCTCTGCCCTAGGTGGTGATGTGATCAGGGAACCTTTGGAGGGAAACTAGCCTCAGGCCAGTGGGTAGGACCTGGGGAGCAGGAGGCCTGATGTCTGTCCAAAGGTGGTGGTGGTGTTGAACTGCCCTTGTTAAAGGGCCCTTTTGGGGGCTGGTGTATCTGAGTAGCTTTGTATTCTTCCAGCCCTTTGTGTGTCTCCTGAGCACTTTCTGGCATATAGACAGCAGTCTCCGGGCTGCTGCAGGTGGGGTGTGGGCAGGTGGTTGTGGCTCTCATGCTGAGAGTTTGAACCCCCTCCTCACAGGGCCTACTGCCATTTGGTGTCTTCCCTCACAGCTGTACTTGAGGCTGTTTTTTAGACTAACTGAACCCGAGGAGTATTGGAGCACCCAGTATTAAAGGGGCTGTCCCATGCCCTGAGAGCAGTCTGGGGAGGCATGCACTAGGAGGCTCAGGACTTGGGTCTCAGCCGCAGCTCCGCCACAGTGTTGCTCTTTGACACAAAGTAGGTCATAGCTCAACTCAGAGCTAAAGTTTTCTTAATAGCCAAGCATGTGTGTAGCCTCAGCTGTCATTCTCTTGAACAAACTGACTGCCAGAGTGGGGTACCCTCCCTCAAAAGAAGACCTGCCTTGGCTTCCCATTGCCCATAGTCCTGTGCCCTACCTGCCGTTTGGGGCTATGTACCATGGGCCCCGTACACTGCTGCAGCCTCAGCATCCATTCCTGAAACTTGCCATGCCCTTTCACCTCTATGGGCCTTTGCATATGCTGTTCCTCTACCTGGAATGCTTTCTCTTGCTTTCACCACCTCTGCCTAGTCACCCCCCAGATTTGGCTTTGCTCACCTCCTCCATGAAGCCTACCGCAGCCCTCCACCCCATCGGCTTGCTGTGCTGAGGTCTTCTACGTTAGGAGCCGCAGCCAGGGCTCTCAGCTTGGGTGCTTTAGCAGACGAGTGGAGGCTTTGGAGTCAGGCAGTCCGGATTTCAACACAGTGCTGCGTCCTACTTGCACAGTGCTGCACCCTACTTGCTGTGTGACCTCAGGCGAATCGCTTCACCTCTCTAAGCTTTGTTTTCTCATCTCTGAGTTGGCGCTCATAATCACTAACCAGAATTCTCATGCTATTTTAAGGACATCAGCGACAAAAGCAGAGAATCTAATGAGACAGATCGTGGGGAGGTCTGAGTTTGCAGAGCCCACAGCTTCCTTTGATTCTATTAAAGAATGGGAGGTGGGAGCTGATGGAGGGGGAGGGAGAAGCCATCAACCCCTCTCCCCTATCGTACGGGCAAGGACCAGGCTCATAGTAGGTGCTGACGTTCAGAGTAGAAACTCCTTAAAGAGTGAATGAATGATTGCATGAATGAAGGCAGCTGGTTTCTGAACGTGGATGTAGCCATTTGACAGACTGCGCGCAGTGGCTGAGGGGGAAAGCCCCGCCCCGCGGAGCCCCGCCCCCAGGCCGCACGCCCTCGCATCTCCTAGCAACCGCCAAACGGAGCTGAGTGGCTGGGCCTCTGGCCCTCCCTGTACCCGCGGACGCTCCTTTCGGTCTTGGAGTCTCTTCGCTGAGGTGGCTGTGGATCCGGTGCGGGAGTTGCCGCTGCCGTCCAAGTCCTCGCTGCCGCCCAGCGCATCCGCTCGCAGGTACCGCCAGCACCTGGAGGGGAATCCCGACCCCTGCCCCCAACTCGGCCGCAGCAGCCCGGGACCCTTACCTCCTCGCCTCGACGCGTGTTCCCTCCTCGGTGTTTGCCCGGCGTTCCGCCTCCGTAGGCCCTGAGCTGATGCCCCAGCACCCAGTGCACATTCATGTTGTCTAGGGGGCAGGGCTTGCCCTCCCCGACCTCGCCAGGCTCCTGCACGCGCTGCCAGCGGCCTGGTTTGCCTCTCCCCAAATAGCAAACGCATCTTGTGCTTAGTCGCAGCAGGCCTGCCTGAGTAGACGCCCCCTCTCCCTCCTGGTGGCTCCCGGGAGCTGCTCACCTGGGGCAGACTTTCCAGAAGCCCGGCGACTGACTCCTGGTTAGGCGAAGGGAAAGGGGTTGCTCGTCGTCGTGCTTACTGCCAGCCACCCTTCTCTGTGGTTCCTTCATCCATTCATTCTCTAAGTCGATTGAGTACCGACTGTGTGGCAGGCAGTGAAGGAGCCCCGGCGTTCACCCAGGAGCAAGCTGGGGAAGCGGGGAAGAGACGGGTGGGTGCTCCTGCAGGAGGCCGAACTTACCTCCTGGAGCAGCCCTGGAATACAGGCGGGGACAGCCTCACTTTCTCCCTGCCAGGAGCGCCGGCGGCCAGCGGCGCGCTCTGCAGCATGTCGCTGAATGCCTGGGAGTGGGAAGAGGACCCCGCAAGCATAGAGCCCATCTCCTCCATCACCAGCTTTTACCAGTCCACGAGTGAGTGTGACGTGGAGGAACACCTCAAGGCCAAGGCCAGGGCCCAGGAGTCTGACTCTGACCGCCAGTGCAGCAGCATTGAGTCCTCATCTGAGCCTGCCAGCACCTTCAGCTCCGACGTGCCCCACGTAGTCCCCTGCACATTCACCATCTCACTGGCCTTCCCTGTGAATACGGGTAGGTGCTAGAGCAGAACTCTAACACCCTCTGAAAAAAGGAGGTGCATGACTTTCTGCAGGAATTTAGGGTGCATATGCCCCACATCGTCTCTCCGCCTGCCCCACCCCAAAGTGGGCTGGCCAGTGCCAGCTAGGAACAGAGGTTGAAAAGAAACAGCAATTTTAGGAGAGGCCCAACTGTGGCTGCATCAGCTTCACATGCTTAATCCTCTCAATAACCCTGAAGCAGATGATGTTCTGTCTACTTTTTACAGAGGAGAAAAAACCAAGGAGAGGTTAAGGCATGGATTCTCATAAGCGTTTGTGCATCACCTAATACCTTGTTTAAAATACATTTTCCGGGAGTCTGAGGCAGGAGAGTCTAATGAGAGAGATTGTGGGGAGGTCTGAGTTTGCAGAGCCCACAGCTTCCTTTGCTTTTATTAAAGAATGGGAGGTGGGAGCTGATGGAGGGGGAGGGAGGGAGGAGCCATCAACCCCTTTCCCCCATCTTACGGGCAAGGGCCAGGCTTATAGTAGGTGCTGACGTTCAGGGTAGAAACTCCTTGAAGAGTGAACGAATGAGTGAATGAATGAAGGCAGCTGGTTTCTGAACGTCTCTATATGTCTCTAATTTATCCTACCCCTTATTGGTGGATATTTGAGTTGTTTCAAATGTTTTTGTTACAATTCTGCGATAGACATTCTTTACATACATTTTTGTGCATATATGTGGGCACTTCTATTGCCTGTATTCCAAGAGGTAAATTTGCTGGATTGAAGGCATACATTTATAGTTTTTGACAGATACCGTCAACTTCCCCTTTAAAAGGGCTAAATAACTTGCCTTTCTGTCTACAGAAAATGAGAAGCTCTGTTTGTCCACTAGCTGGCCCACCTGGGATTGAATCAGAAAAGGTGTAATGCTACCAGAGCCTGGCAGGAGAAGCTTGACTCCAGTCTCTGCACAAATGCTAACCATTTTGGTAGCAGAAAAATTAATGCTCCAGCAGCCTCCTGGGGTTAAAAATTTAGACTTTAAAAGCTATAGCTTTAAAGAGAGTCATGTTTTTATAGAATTATATTTGGATTAAATGCTTATGGAGCTTCTTATCCTGTGAAAAACCCCAACCTAGAGTGTGGAGTTTAAGCTGGAGTGTAAGCAACCAGGGGTGGGGTCGGGGGCTCCTTGGGCTCTGGACTCTGGCAGAAGCCCATCTGTACCTTCCACATCCTGTCACCCTCTCCACCCACATTGGGTAGCTTCACCTATGACGTTTTTGTGAAGCTGTTTTCTCTGTGTCTGGAATATCTGCTAGCTTTGCTCCTCTAAGACTCTGCTAAGGCCCCCATGGGAGGCCCACCCCACCCTCCCCATGCAGAGTTTGCCCCTCCACCTTTGTTCTTCACAACCTTGTTCCTGCTGCTGTTATTGCACAAATCACATTGTACTGTGATGATGATTATTATTTTTTACCTGCTTCTTAGGGCCAGGAGAGACTAGGGTGAGGCAAGTAGGGCGTCTCTCCCAAAAACATCTGGCCTGGCCATGTGATTTCACTTTAACTATCACCTTTTTAACCCTAGCCCTACTAACCAACACTCACTCTCCAACAGAGACACTCACTCTGAAAACCACGCACTTAAATTTTGCACTCAGGTGCGCAGTCCAGGTCCTGCTACTTTGCTGGCTAGGAGCACTGGACCTGTACCTCCTTTCCCAAATTGGGCAGGCAATGTCGAGTGCGCAGCCTCTCACAACATCAAGCTCCAGGGAACTGGGGAGATGGATCTGCTTTTCCACATGAGGTTAAAACGAGACTTTTTCAATCTGTATCTTCAAGGTCATAAGGGAAAATATGCAAGTTTGATTGAAAAATATAAGAAGCACCCTAAAACGGACAGTTCTGTTTCAAAGATACGTCGTTTTTACCACATTGAATATTTCCTTCTGCCGGACGATGGAGAACCTAAAAAAGTTGACATATTGCTATTTCCAATGGTGGCCAAAGTGTTCCTGGAGTCAGGAGTAAAGGTGCGTGTGTGAGTGTATGTGACCTTGCATATGGTCTAATGCTCATCATGAAAAGTGTGCCGCTCCATGGATGTGCAACATCAGCTTCACCTCCAGTTTGCTAGAATTGGAGGATCCCAGGCCCCACCTCCTGAGTAGGAATCTGCACTGACCTGATCATTCCAATTACTGACTTTTTTTTTTTTTTTGAGTTGGAGTCTTGCTCTGTTGCCCAGGCTGGAGTATAGTAGTGCGATCATCTCCGCCTCCCGGTTCAAGTGATTCTTATGCCTCAGCCACTTGAGTAGCTGGAATTACAGGTGTGAGCCACCATGCCCAGCTAGTTTTTGTATTTTTAGTAGAGACAGGATTTCACTATGTTGGCCAGGCTGGCTTTGAACTCCTGACCTCAAGTCATCCTCCCGCGTTGGCCTCCCTAAGTGCTGGGATTACAGGTGTGAACCACCCCACCTGGCCTATTTTTTATTTAGATATTTTACCCAGTAATTTCTGGAATGTTTCAAAAGTTTTTGTGTACACACTACCTGCACACACACTCTCCTGCCAGTGGTTTGACCCTGGGTCATTGCTTAGAAGCAGTCAAGGAGGATGCTATTTGCAGGTAATTACTTTGATTTTATTCTGCCTGAGGAACGCAAAAGTCTGACGGGGCCCAGTACACAACACCCCATTTTCCCTGAACTCAGAGCCTAAAGAGTGACCAGGCACTGAAGTCAGGCAGCGCTGCTGCTGAGGGCCAGGCTGGGGCTAGGGTTTGCTCTGTTCACCACGGCCTTCACACATCTTTCCCCAGTTGACATCTCTGAATGTTGTTTTACACAGACTGTGAAGCCGTGGCACGAAGGTGACAAAGCCTGGGTGTCATGGGAGCAGACTTTTAATATCAATGTGACAAAGGAATTATTAAAGAAAATAAATTTCCACAAAATCACCTTGAGGCTCTGGAACACTAAAGACAAGATGTCAAGAAAAGTCAGATATTACCGATTTAAGACTGCCGGCTTCACAGACGACGTGGGAGCTTTTCATAAGTCAGGTGCTCTGGTTTTATTTGAAATGGTTCTGGAAGCCTGGGGCTTACTCAGTAGTAACAGCATAAAAGCCAGTGTCTCCTGGTTTCCTTCACACACGGGTTTCTGCATCCGTGGGGGCATCCTACCAGGCCGTGCTGTGGTGACAGGAAGCGCCACCTAGGGGAGTGATAGTGTGGTGGGCAGTGTTCTTGCAACTCCACCTTTTGGGCCCCTTCATTCCAGGGCAGCTCTGGCGCGGGCACCCACCACCGGTCTGGACTAGTATTATATGTTCACTGAAAAAAAAAAAAAAAAAAAAAAAAACCTTAGAGGATACCAAGAAACAAAAGAGAAAACTTAAAAATCCCACCACCCCAAGCCAATTGTCTTAAGATTCTCATATAGACTCTTCCAGACTCATTTGTGTAAATATTTTATCAATATCAGTTTTTTTTTTTTTTTTTTGATGGAGTTTCACTCTGTCGCCCAGGCTGGAGTGCAGTAGTGCCATCTCGGCTCACTGCAACCTCTGCCTCCCCGGTTCAAGCGATTCTTGTGCCTCAGCCTCCGAGCAGCTGGGACTGCAGACACGTGCCACCACGCCCGGCTAATTTTTGTATTTTTAGTAGAGATGGGGTTTCACCATGTTGGCCAGGCTGGTCTCGAACTCCTGACCGCAGGTGATCCACCCACCTTGGCCTCCCGAAGTACTGGGATCACAGGTGTGAGCCACTGTGACCAGCCAATGTCAGAAAGTCTTTTGAACTCATCTTGAAGGATAGAGCCAGGAGGGATGGAATGATCCAGGCTTTGAAGAATTCAGTCCTGTCTCCAACTTGTACTTGCTGGTGACCTGGGTATATTCCTGAACATACGTTTCTCATCTGTAAAAAAGGAAAAATAACTAGTACCTGCTTCACTGGAATACTGGAGGCAGGCTCACAGGAGTGGTCCGCCTGGGTGCAGGCAATAAGGAGGGTGTGCATTGTCTATAGAAAATTTAAGAACTGTAATTAAATGCTACCAATTAAACTGACATGGCATTAATTATAAGATGCATCCTGATGCTTAGAGATGTTAAAAATTTAAAAAGGCAGGTACAGTGGCTCCTGCTTGTAATCCCAGCACTTTGGGAGGCTGAGGCAGGAGTTTAAGACCAGCCTGGGTAACGTGGCAAGACCCTGTCTCTACAAAAAATTTAAAAATCAGCCCAGCATGGTGATGTGCACCTGTAATTCTAGCTTCTTGAAAGGCTGAAGTGGGAGGATTGCTTAAGCCTGGGAGGTTGAAGCTTTAGTAAGCTGTGTTTGTATGACTGCACACCAGCCTGGGTGACAGAGCAAGACCTTATCTCAAAAAAAAAAAAAAGTAACACAGATGTACATATTAGAATCAATGATGTATGGTACTATTATCATTGTCAGCACCTTCCAGACGAGTATAATTATCCTCAATTTTGTGTGGCTGGAAAGCCTTGCTTTTCTCTGATTTTCCAGCCCGCCTTCTCAAGGAGCCTTTCTGACCTTGGAGGCTTGGAACTTCCCACTTTAAATCTTTCGTTTATGTCCAGAGTTCCTTACTCTTGGCACTGTTGACATTTTGGGCCAGATAACTCCTCACTGTGGGGGCTGTTCTGTGGATTGTTGGGTGTTTTGCAGCATTTCTGGCCTCTACCCACTAGCTGCCAGCAGTAGCCTGCCAGTTGTGACAATCAGATTTCTTCAGACATTGCCAGATGTCCCCTGGGGATCAAAATCGCCCCTGGCTGAGAAACACTAATGCATATACCTACACTACAAGTTGTAGGTTTCCAGTGTGAGAAAATGGGATTCAAGGTAATTTTTCTTACCTGGACTAGAGGAAAGAACCGTGTCCTCAAAGTGTGGGCTGTGGACCACCTGCATCAGATGCTTACATGCAGATTCCAGGCCTGATTTGGAGCTGCTGAGCCAGACTTCCTGGTTAGTATCTGCCCTGCAGTGGGCTCTGATTGGAGTAGGGTGCTAAGGTGGGAGTATCAGGAAGGATTCCTGGAGGAAGGGCCGCAGTAGCAAAGTTTGGATGGGTAAAGGGAATTTGGTGGCCAGAAAAGGAGAAGGGGTGTTCTATGGCCTCCAGGGAGAGGCCACAAGCCTCCTGCTATGAGTATTCTTATTGATTGAGACAGGGTCTCACTCTGTTGCCCAGGTTGGAGTGCAGTAATGTGATCATAGCTCACTGCAGTTTTGAGCTCCTGGGCTCAAGTGATTCCTCCTGCCTTAGTCTCCCTAGTAGCTGGGACCACGAGTATGTGCCACCACACCTGGCTACTTTTTAAATTTTATCTTTCTTAGAGATTGGGTCTTACTATGTTACCCAGGCTGGTCTCTTACTCCTGGTCTTAAGTAATCCTCCTGCCTTGGCCTCCTAAAGTGCTGGGATCACAAGTGTGAGCCACTATGCCTAGCACTGTGAAACGTTGCAATGACAGCACCTGCTCCTTCCTGAACCGTGTCCCAAGCTTAGCATCACTGCTTCTTATTTAAATAAGTTTTTCCCCATTAAAAAAAAATGTGAATTCACTTTGTAAAACAATTTAGAAATCGCCTAGCAAAAAAGAGAAAAAGTTAAAACCACGTGATTCCTGTCCAGAGATAGCCATTGTTAACATTTTTCCTGTGAATCTAGTGTACATGTTGTCTTAAGTCCCGCCTTTTCTCACTTAGAAAGTTTTCTTACAGAAACTCTTATTTCTTGGAAGTGCAGGAATACTGTAAGAGTTCTGTCTCATATTATGAAGGGGATAGGATGTTTATTGGATGCCTGGTAGGTCACATTCCAGAACTTGTTAGTATTCAGCCTGCTGGTCTTGAAGGACACATCCCAACCTGACTTAGTGTACTAGTCAGGGTTCTCTAGAGGGAAGGACTAATAGGATAGATGTATGTATGAACGGGAGTTTATTAAGGAGTATTGACTCACATGATCACAAGGTGAAGTCCCACAATAGGCCGTCTGCAAGCTGAGGAGCCAGGAAGCCAGTCTGAATCCCAAAACCTCAAAAGTAGGGAGGCCGACAGTGCAGCCTTCAGTCTGTGGCTGAAGGCCTGAGATCCCCCTGGCAAACCGCTGGTGTAGGTCCAAGAGTCTAAAAGCTGAAGAACTTGGAGGCTGATGTTTGAGGGCAGGAAGCCTCCAGCACAGGAGAAAGATGAAGGCCAGAAGACTCAGGAAGTCAGCTCCTTCCATGTTCTTCTGCCTGCTTTCTTCTAGCCGCGCTGGCAGCTGCCCACGCAGATTGAGGATGGGTCTGCCTCTCCCAGTCCACTGACTCAACTGTTAATCTCCTTTGGCAACACCTTCACAGAAACATGCAGGATCAATATTTTGCATTCCTTCAATCCAAGTTGACACTCAGTATTCACCATCACACTCAGCATTTCTTTTCTCTTCAATCTGCTCATCTGCTGGATTTCTCAGGACTGGATGAAGACAGCATTCTTTTCAAAGCCCCCCAGTCATATTTAATTACTCCTATGCTCTCAATTCTGGGCACCCCCACCCGGTGCTCAGTGGGTATCCCCCGCCTGTTGTTCTTGGGAGCTCTCTGCCCGGCTGTCTTCTCCCTCCTGCCCTCTGGCTTTCTCTGCACCCAGGATTGTTCCCCCTTCTCTCTCCTGCCGCTGTGGCGTGGCCTTTCTCTGTCTCCCCTTCGGCCCTGGTGCTGCCTTGCTTTGCAGCTGTTCATGGCTGCCCCAGGGCCTTTAGAGAACCAAGTGGTTTGGCCTTGAAGGCATTTTACAATCTGTTTCCAAGGCTCCTTCTCACTGCCACTACCCCTTCACACCACAGCCCACCTCCTGGTCCCTGCAGACACACGGCTCTCCCTCGTGGTAAACCAGCTGGGCATTCTTCCATGGCTGTCAGCCTCATCTCTTTCTCCAAAAAGTGTTGTCTATTTTTCAGCACTGAATCCAATTTCCCCTCCTTTTTTCCATTTCTTTCTTGTAGCGTCTTTCATCTCCATTTGTCAATTCACTTACTCCATTCATTCATTATCCTCCCCATTCTTGGTGGCTGCCATGTGCATCCGAGGCCTCTAGGGATAGAAATGAAGGGCGTTGAGGAGCTGACACCCTGGCCGGGGACAACGCACTCTGGATGCAGTCCTGGCTTTGTTAAGGACCACCTCTCTGACCACGGGAAAGTGACTTCAGTGTCAGATCTTCATCTGTGAGATGGGGAATGTTACTGCCCTCCTTAAAGTGGAATCCTAGGAGCCAGCGTAGCAGCGCATGTCACGGACTTAATGCTCGCATTTGGAGGAGGCTGCTGGCCTGCTGAGGTCTGAGAACCTCAACGTGTGTGCCTATCCCAGACGTGTATGCCTATTGTTTTGAGTTTCCTGGAATTTGGAGAAAGCTTCCTAGGCAGCAGCTCCAGGAGAACAGGGGCCTTATCGATTGCTTCATCTTCTTCAGAGGAAGGTGACTGTCACTTATAGGCATACCTTGATTGATTGTGCTTTGCCTTACTGGGCTTCACAGAGATCATGCATTTTCCAATTTGGAGGTTTGTGGCAATCCTATGTCGAACAAGTCTATTGATGCCGTTTTTTCAACCTCGTGTGCTCACTTTGTGTCTCTGTCACATTTTGGTAATTCTCGGATGGTTGTTTCTTTTTTTTTTTAAGACGGAGTCTCGCTCCATTGCCCCGGCTGGAGTGCAGTGATACAATCTCGGCTCACTGCAAGCTCCGCCTCCCGGGTTCACACCATTCTCCTGCCTCAGTCTCCCGAGTAGCTGGGACTACAGGCGCCCGCCACTACACCCGGCTAATTTTTTGTATTTTTAGTAGAGATGGGGTTTCACCTTGTTAGCCAGGATGATCTCGATATCCTGACCTCACGATCCGCCCCACCTCGGCCTCCCAAAGTGCTGGGATTACAGGCTAGAGCCACCGCACCCAGCCCCAATTCTTGGATTTTTCACACTTATTTATATCTGCTTTGATGATCTGTGATCGGTGATCTTTGATGTCACTTTTGTAAATGTTTGGAGGTGCCACAAATTGCATGTGTGTGAAACGGTGAACTTAACTGATAAATGCTGTGTGTGTTCTGACTCCAGAACACAGGGTTCCAGTGACCGGCCATTCTCTTGTCTCTCCCTCTCCTCAGGCCTCCCTGTTCCCTGAGACACAATAATACCACAATTAGGCCAATTAATAACCCTACAATGGCCTCTAAAGTGTTCAAGTGAAAGGAAGCCTTGCACATCTCTCCCTTTAAGTCAAAAGCTAGAAATGATTAAGCTTAGTGAGGAAGCCGCATCGAAAGCCTAGATAGGCTGAAAGCTAGGCCTCTTGTGCCAAACAGCCAAGTTGAGAATGTAAGGGAGAAGTTCTAGAAGGAAGTTAAACGTGCTACTCAGTGAACACAGGAATGATAAGAAAGTGAAACATCCTTATAGCTGATACAGAGGAAGTTTTCATGGTGTGGATAGAAGATCAAACCAGCCACAATATTAGCTGAAGCCTAATCCAGAGCAAAACCCTGTCTCTACTAAAAATATGAAAAATAGCTGGGTATGGTGGCGGGCGCCTCTAATCCCAGCTACTTGGGAGGCTGAGGCAAGAGAATTGCTTGAACTGGGAGGTGGAGGTTGCAGTGAACCGAAATCATGCCATTGCACTCCAGCCTGGGTGACAGAGCGAGACTCCGTCTCAAAAAAAAAAAAACAAAAAACAAAAAACAAAAACAAGGTCAGGCACGGTGGCTCATGCCTGTAATCCCAGCACTTTGGGAGGCTGAGGTGGGTGGATCACAAGGTCAGGAGATCGAGACCATCCTGACTAACACGGTGAAACCCCGTGCGGGTGGATCACAAGGTCAGGAGATCGAGACCATCCTGACGAACATGGTGAAACCCTGTCTCTACTAAAACTACAAAAAAATAGCTGAGCGTGGTCACACGCACCTGTAGTCCCAGCTACTTGGGAGGCTGAGGCAGGAGAATGAACCCAGGAGGCGGAGCTTGCAGTGAGCCAAGATTGCCCCACTGTGCTCCAGCCTGGGCAACAGAGCGAGACTCCATCTCAAAAATAAATAAATAAATAAATAAAAATAAAAGGAAAGAAAAGAAAAACCTTCCAGAAAGGATTCACCATTCTAGATGTCTTTAAAACATCTGTGATTCATGGGAGGAGGTAAAAACATCAACATTAACAGGAGTTTGGAAGAAGTTGATTCCAGCCCTTATGGATGACTCTGAAGGGTTCAAGGCTTCAGTGGAGCAAGTCACTGCAGATGTTGTGGAAATAGCAAGAGAACTAGAATTAGAAGTGGAGCCTGAGGATGTGACTGAATTGCTGCAATCTCATGATCAAATTTGAACAGATAAGGAGTTGCTTCTTACGGATGAGTAAAGAAAGTGATTTCTTGAGATGAGATGGAATCTACGCCTCGTGAAGAGGCTGTGAACATTGTTGAAATGACAACAGAGAATTTAGAGTAGTACACACATTTAGTTGATAAAGAAGTGGCAGGGTTTGAGAGGATTGACTCCAATTTTGAAAGCAGTTCTACTGTGGGAAAAATGCTGTGAAACAGCTTCATATGCTACAGAGAAACCTTTCATGAAAGAAAGAGTCGATCAATGCAGCCAACTTCATGGTGAGGTGAACCCAGCCCTCATTACCCACCACCCTGATCACTGAGCAGCCGTCAACATCGAGGCAAGACCCCCACAGCAGAAAGATGATTACCCGCAGGCTTAGATGAGTGTTAGCTTTTGTGTATGTGTGTGTGTGAGATAGGGTCTTGCTCTGTCCCCCAGGCAGCAGTGTAGTGGTGTGATTATGGCTCACTGCAGCCTTGACCTCCTAGAATCAAGCAGCCCTCCCACCTCAGCCTCCCGAATAGCTGGAATTACAGGTGCATGCCACCCTGCCCAGCTATTTTTCTTTTTTGTAGAAACAAGGTTTCACCATATTGCCTCGGCTTGTCTTGAACTCCTGGCCTCAAGCGATCCTCTTATCTCAGTCTCCCACAGTGCTGGGATTACAGGCATGAGCCATTGTGCCCAGCCTGTAACATATTTTAGCAATAAAGTATTTTCTCTCTCTCTTTTTCTTCCTTTCTCCCTTCCCTCCCTCCCTTTCTGCCTCCCCTCCTTTCTTTTTCTCTTTTTTTCCTTAAGAGACAGAATCTCTCTGTGTTACCCAGGCTGAACTGCAGTGGTGCATGCAGTCACAGCTCCCTGCAGCTTCAAACTCTTGGGCTCAAGCAGTTCTCCCAATTCATCCTCTCAAAGTGCTGACATTACAGGCATGAGCCACTGTACCTGGCTCAATAAGGTATTTTTTAAACTAAGGTATGTACTTTTTTTTTTTAGATGCAATGCTGTTGCACACTTAATAGACTACGGTATGGTATAAACATAATTTATATGCACTGGGAAGATAATGTGTGACTCATTTTATTGTGATACTTACTTTAGTGTAGTCTGAAACCAAACCCCCAGTGTCTCCAAGAAATGCCCATAGTAGTTATTCAATAAATATTTTGGATTGATTAAGTCAATGATCCTTTCTTCTCCTGCATTCTAGAAGTGAGACATTTGGTTTTAAATCAGAGAAAATTCTCTGAACAGGGCATTGAGAATGCCAACATTATCAGAGAAGACTCGAACCAGGAACATCCACCAGGAAAACAAGAAAAAGTAGAAAAACACCCAAAGTCTTTGCAAGGTGAGTGGAGAAGGCCTTAGTGGATAAGCTGAGTGCAAGGCGATGGCAGGGAAAGCGGTCGTGTGGTGTGCTGGGGTGGTGCATCTGCATGGGCGTCCCTCCCATGTGTTGGCAGTGGAGGCGGGTGGGGCTCATCCTGCCACACAGCTGTACTGCTCTTGCTGCGTGGCTTACTTTTCATTGCTGATTCTGAGTTCTGCTCTTGTCCCCCAGGCTGGAGTACAATGGCACAATTTGGCTCACTGCAACCTCTGCCTCCTGGGTTCAAGTGATTCTCCTGCCTCAGCCTCCTGAGTAGCTGGGATTACAGGCACCCACCACCACACCCAGCTAATTTTTGTATTTTTAGTAGAGACCATTTAGTAGAGACCAGCCTCACCATGTTGGCCAGGCTGGTCTTGAACTCCTGACCTCGAGTGATCCACCTACCTCAGCCCCCAAAGTGCTGAGATTATAGGTGTGAGCAACTGCACCCAGTCCCAAAAACTTCTCTGACTGTGGAAGTTGTGTATGTGATTTTTAGAAAATTCAGTGAATAGATAAAAATATAAAACAAACAGGGAAAACAATTTCATCACAAGGAGCAATCTATGTAACATTGTAGTGTGGTGACTACGTAGTATTATTTCAACTTCTGGGCAGACTGCAATTTGCTAACCATTCCCTATGATTGGGAACTTGGGACTGTTTTCATTATTCTCTAATGTAAACAGGACTGAAATGGACCATTTAATAGATAATAGACTTTCTTCTTTTTCTCTGTGGGCTGTTATGTAAGGAACTGGAGGTCTCCTCTTGACTCCATTTATCCAAATAATCAAATATTAGTCTATGTTTATTCATTTACTCACTTATTAACAACAAACTTTTTGACTGAGGGCTTCCCACATCCCAGGCCTTCTGCGTACAGACTGACATTACAGAAATGGGTCGGGGCCCTCATTTCTTAGTGAACTAGCATGTAACAAAAAGCTTAGAAATATTTTCTACTGTTTTCAGGTTCTCACCAAGCAGAGCCCGAAAATTCTTCCAAGAACAGTGAGGAATATGAGAAGTCCCTCAAAACAGATGATTCTTCCACGGTTCAGTAAGGATTGAACGATATTTTGGGTGGTGGGAATGGAGCTCCTCTTGTGCTAGCCCTACTATGAGTCGTGGTAGGTTTTTTAGTAAATCCAGTTAAATTGGAGCTCATGCAATCCAGGCTAAATTAAGGGAACAGAGAAAGGGCAGCTTGTGTTTATGAGTACATGTTGCACATCAAACTTTCTGCATGCATTATTTTATCTCATTTGATCCTCATAATAACTACACAAGGTGACTGAGTAATTAAATGATTTACACAAAGTGATAAACCAGAATTCCTGGTTAAGCCAGAATTGCAACCCACAGCTTCAGACTCCTGAGTCTCCAACCATCCTGCATGAGGTCAGTTGCTCTTAGGGCCTCTGGTAGCCTGAGAAGGCTCTGGAGAAGGAGACTCCTTGGATGCTATGGGGACCAGGGAGAGAATGGAAGACCAGCTGGTGGTTTTGGGAAATGGAATGAGAAGAACCAAGAGAACATGTCTTTAAACAATTTTGATTTTTTTAAAAATTGTTTTTGTATGGAATATATAGATTATTTTGGGAAGAATTGACATTTTTACATTGTTAAGGTATCTCATCCATGATCATGGTATATCCTTTCATTCAATTCATACCCTCCCTTATGTCCTTTAATGGAGTTCATTTGTTCTGCCTATACATGTTGTGGATAATTCCTGTAAGTGAATTCTTAGATGTTTTATAGTTTGGGTTATTTTTATAAAAATATATTATTTTCCATTATATTTTTGAGTTGGTTAGTACCTTGAATGCAGACCAAGTGTGTCAGCATTACTGGGAATTTGGTAGAAATGGAGAATTTCAGGCCTGCCCCTGGTTTACTGAACCAGAGTCTTCATTTTATTTGACAGAATCCCTAGGTAACTCACAGGCACATTGAAAACTGAGAAGCACTGGGTTAGAGGAATGCACTATAAGGTTTTCAAAAAATCTGCTCTCCTTTGGTCCATCAGTAAATAGATTCTCAGATCTGGCCCCTGATTTTTTTTCACCTTCATTCATTTTTCTCTTTGTGAATTTTCTAGATGGAGTGTTTCAAGAACACCAACCATTTCTTTGGCAGGAGCAAGCATGATGGAGATCAAAGAATTGATTGAGAGTGAATCACTTAGCAGCTTAACAAACATATTAGACAGACAAAGGTCTCAAAGTAAGTTAGGATAGGATTTGGGAATTTTATAGTATAACTAGACTTGGAAGAATTATGAAATATTTTAAATTCAGGATATGCCAATGAGATTCTTGCATATTTGACCAAATGTTTCTCAAAAGTAAAAGAGTACTGTATACATTTTCAACTTACGCATCCCATCCTCACCATCCATTCATCCATCCATCCCCATCCATCCATTCATCCATCTGTCCATCCCCATCTATCTATCCATCCATCTCTATTCATCCATCCATTCATTCATCCATCCCCATCCATTCATCAGTCTACCCACCCATTCCATTTATTCATCCATCCATCCATCCATCCATCCATCCATCCATCCATTTCCATCCATCCATCCATCCATCCATCCATCCATCCATCCATCTCTATCCATCCATCCATTTGTTCCATTTCTTCTCATGTCATTTACTCACCCTCATCATCCATTCCATTCCACCAATATTTTTGACCCACGGTGTTGTGCATATGGGGGACATGAAAATCTCTAATATCTAATGGAGACTTTCAAATAAAGAATTACAATTCTATGTGATAGATGTTGTGGTAGGGGTAGGTATGCGGTATGTTGGGGAAGCATAAAAGAATCATGTTTATGTAAAAACTCTCCTGGAAAGATAAAGTATTTACTCTTTTTCTTTTCTTTTTTTTTTTGAGACAGAGTCTCACTCTGTCGCCCAGTATCGGCTCACTACAAGCTCCGCCTCCTGGGTTCACGTTATTCTCCTGCCTCAGCCTCCCGCGTAGCTGGGACTACAGGCGGCTGCCACCACGTTCGGCTAACTTTTTTTTGTATTTTTAGTAGAGACGGGGTTTCAGCGTGTTAGCCAGGATGACATTGATCTTCCGAAATTGTGATCTGCCCACCTCAGCCTCCCAAAGTGCTGGGATTACAGGTATGAGCCACCGCGGCCGGCCTTCTTTTCTTTTTTTTGAGAGGGAGCCCGGTTCTATTGCCCAGGCTGGAGTGCAATGGTGCAATCTTGGCTCACTGCAACCTCTGCCTCCTGGCTTCAAGCAATTCTCCTGCCTCAGCCTCCTGAGTAGCTGGGATTACAGGCATCCACCACCACACCCAGCTAATTTTTTTTTTTT
>NW_016808004.1:4617931-4620398 GCF_001698545.2 Rhinopithecus bieti
TCCCAAGTTGCTGGGATTACAGGAATGTGCCACCCGGCCTAATTTTGTATTTTTAGTAGAGATGGGGTTTCACCAAGTTGGTCAGACTGGTCTCGAATTCCTGATCTCAAATGATCCGCCTGCCTCAGCTTCCCAAAGTGTTGGGATTACAAGCGTGAGCCACTGCGCCCGGCCCAGTATTTACTCTTATGGTGGAATGAAGAACACAGCATCCCATGTCATGGGACCCGCTCATGCAGAAGCATGTAATGTTATTCACATACTGTCAAGAGATCTGAACCCTCAGAAGCCACTAAATCGACTTCCTCATTCTCAGCCTAGATCCCCTCACCAGTTTCTCATTAAGAAGTTGTGTTTCCAGTGTGAGGTGGGAAAATCTAGAGCCAGTGGGTATACTGCTGCCTCCTGGGATGGGCCATTTCACGTCCTTTTAGCTGTCATTGCTACAGATCATTTCCTCATCTCTCAAACAGTTAATCTGTTGTTTGCTGACACTGGCCTGGTTCTAGTGCAACAGTCGAAGGCTGCAGAGGGAAGTGACTGCTTGAGCCAGGCTCTCTGCTGGGTGCTGGAGATACAGTTGAAGAAAACTCATTCCTATTCTTACGGTCCACAAAGACTGAGTCACACTTTCACATGTGAACGCCTCTCAACTCCTGACTTTTTTCTTTTCCAGATTAAAAGTGTCACTCTTTCTAAAAATGTGCTTTAAGCATTCAATGAGGTTTTTAAACCATTCTTTTATTTTGAAATAAAGATTAGAAAGTTCACACAAAAATGCAACAACTACGTATTCACAATTTAGGTGTTAGCATTTTGCCATGTGTTATGGGTGGACCGTCCTGCATGCACACAGTCCCCCTGCCTGGGATCTGAGTTGTCTCCAATTTCTTGTTCCAGCACTGCCATGATGAGTGTTTGGGCACACATGTGAGTCCAGGGCATTGGCCCAGTGGGACCCCTGGGGCACAGGCTGTGAGCCTTGACCCCATTGCTAGATGCTGCTAGTTTACTGTCCAGGCAGCATCTCTCTCTCTCTCTCTCTTTTTTTTTTCTTTTGAGACAGAGTTTTGCTCTTGTTGCCTAGGCTGGAGTGCAATGGCGTGATCTCGGCTCACGACAACCTCCACCTCCCAGGTTCAAGCAATTCTCCTACCTCAGCCTCCCAAGTAGCTGGGATTATAGGCATGTGCCACCACGCCTGGCTAATTTTGTATTTTTAGTAGAGATGGGGTTTCTCCATGTTGGCCAGACTGGTCTTGAACTCCCAACCTCAGGTGATCCACCCGCCTCAGCTTCCCAAAGTGCTGGGATTACAGGCGTGAGCCACTGGGCCTGACCTCAGGCAGCATCTCTTTACCCCCCTGCTCGCAGTCCTAAGGACTGCTGTTCTCTGCTGCTCTGCACAGACATGGTTTAGTTCCTGACTCCTGGTGAGGCTGAGCAGCATTGCATAGGCTTATTTGGTCACACTCTTCTATGATTTTCCTATTCATATCTTTGCTTATTTTTTTGTTAGTTTAAAAAAATTGTCTTATGATCTGCTAGCTTTGTGTTTACATCTGGATAATTGTGCATTGCCAGTTATATGCATGATAACCCTCACAGACAGGGGTATGTAACTTATCCTTTGACTAGATTCATAGTATCTTGTTTTGTACACCAATTATTTAAATATTCCTCTCCAGTTTATACTTTCAGGAATGTTAAAGAAATCCTTCCTCAGCTGGGTATGGTAGTGCACGCCTGTAGTCCAAGCTACTTGCAAGGCTGAGGGGGATCATCACTTGAGCCCAGAGTTCATGGCCAGCTTTGGCAACATAGTGAAACACCATCTCTCTCTCTCTCTTTTTTTTTTTTCCCAAAGACTGAGTTTCTCTCTTGTAGCCCAGGCTTGAGTACAGTGGCACGATCTGGGCTCACTGCTACCTCTGCCTCCCAGGTTCAAGTGATTCTCCTGACTCAGCCTCCCAAGTAGTTGGGATTACAGGTGCCTGCCACCATACCTGGCTAATTTTTTATTTTAGTAAAGATGGGGTTTCACCATGTTGGCCAGGCTGGTCTCAAAATCCTGATCTCAGGTGATCCACTTGCCTCAGCCTCCCAAACTGCCGGATTTACAGGAGTGAGCCACCGCACCTGGGCGAAACATCATCTCTTAAAAAAAAGAAAAAAGAGGCTGGGTGCATTGGCTCAAGCCTGTAATCCCAGCACTTTGGGAGGCCAAGGCAGATGGATCATCTGAGGTCAGGAGTTCGAGAGTAGCCTGGCCAACATGGTTGAAACCGTATCTCTACTAAAAATAAAAAATTAGCTGGGCGTGGTAGCACGTGCCTGTGGTCCTAGCTACTCAGGAGCCTGAGGCAGGAGAATCGCTTGAACCCGGGAGGCAGAGGTTGCAATGAGCCTCGATTGCACCATTGCACTCCAGCCTGGGCAGCAGAGTGAAACTCCGTCTCAAAAAAAA
>NW_016808004.1:4621366-4633289 GCF_001698545.2 Rhinopithecus bieti
CAGTGGCACGATCTGGGCTCACTGCTACCTCTGCCTCCCAGGTTCAAGTGATTCTCCTGACTCAGCCTCCCAAGTAGTTGGGATTACAGGTGCCTGCCACCATACCTGGCTAATTTTTTATTTTTAGTAAAGATGGGGTTTCACCATGTTGGCCAGGCTGGTCTCAAAATCCTGATCTCAGGTGATCCACTTGCTTCAGCCTCCCAAAGTGCCGGATTCACCATGTTGGCCAGGCTGGTCTCAAAATCCTGACCTCAAGTGATCCACTTGCCTCAGCCTCCCAAAGTGCCGGATTTACAGGAGTGAGCCACCGCACCTGGGCGAAACATCATCTCTTAAAAAAAAGAAAAAAGAGGCTGGGTGCATTGGCTCAAGCCTGTAATCCCAGCACTTTGGGAGGCCAAGGCAGATGGATCATCTGAGGTCAGGAGTTCGAGAGTAGCCTGGCCAACATGGTTGAAACCGTATCTCTACTAAAATAAAAAATTAGCTGGGCGTGGTAGCACGTGCCTGTGGTCCTAGCTACTCAGGAGCCTGAGGCAGGAGAATCGCTTGAACCCGGGAGGCAGAGGTTGCAATGAGCCTCGATTGCACCATTGCACTCCAGCCTGGGCAGCAGAGTGAAACTCCGTCTCAAAAAAAAAAAAAAAAAGAAAAGAAAAGAAAGAAATCCTTCTTCATCCAGATGTCAGTATAGTCTCCTAGATACTCTTCTGATGATTTTGAAGTTTTTGTTTTATACTCTTAGTCTGTAATTCATTTTGTATATGCCATGAAATAATTCAGTAACTTAATTTGCTCCCATATGGATAGTCAATATAACTTACCCACTGATTTGAAATGCCACTTCTGGCATCTGTTGGGTTCCCCTATGTGTTTGGGTCTGTTCCTGGGCTTTCTCGTCTGTCCCATTAGTCTTGATGACCATAGATTTATATGTGTTCTCATCTCCTTTTCCTTCTGGTCTGAGCTTGGCACTGAGCTGAATGTTTTATGTAGCGTTGCTAATTTCCTCTTTTCAGTGCCCTAGAAGGCAGGTGCTGTTGCCCTCATATAACAGGTGAGGTTACTGAGGCTCAGACTGTGGGCTTTTGTTTAAGAGCAGGGTCTCTTAAAAAAGCCCACCCTCCACCCTGTGCTGAGATTAAGAGCTGACTGGAGGGAGCCTTGAGTGTGTTATGGCATCATTGTCATGGTGACTTTAGTCCTCTTCTGCCTGTGTTCTCAGTTAGCAGAGGCGGGGAATGAGAGACCCTTACCTTATTACTACATATAACTGGCAACGGGCCTGCCATCTATATTTAGCCACCACTTCTGGTTGCTGGGAAGAGGCAGTTACACAAAGAACAACCCCTGCCTTCTACGAGCTTCCGGAACCTTCCCAAATCTCTGTAGCATGTTCAGGTCCACATGTGGCAGCTCAGATACAGTCTCCTCTTAATGCTTATCTCCTTTATTTGATTTCACAGTTAAAGGAAAAGATTCAGAGGGAAGAAAGAAAATCCAGAGGAGACATAAGAAGCCCCCTGCAGAAGAAGAGGCACACCCCACGCTGACAGGCCTAAGGAAGCAGAGCGCTTTCTCCATCCAACTGGCCGTCATGCCGCTCCTTGCCGGTACCCACTCCTTGCCCTGTTCCCAGCAGCTCCAGCTTGCCAGAATGGCCATAAGCGGATGCTCCTAATGACAGCCCTGCTGTGTGCCACCTCATTTCATCCTCACAGCCACCTCAGGAAACTCAGGGGAATTGGCTCCATAGTACAGGGGGAAACGAAGACCCAGAGAGGGTAGCTACATTGCCTGAGATCACATAGCTAGGAAATGTGAAGTCTGGATTTGAACCCAGCTCTATTTGATTCCAAACTCCAAGGAAGCCTATGGGAATATTAAATGTCATCATTGTGTTTGCTAAGAAGATGCTGCTTTTAATAAATGCTTTCCTACAGATTTTTACAAAAACATCTAGTAAAAGGAATGAGGAAAGGGAACCCTGACTGAGCCCCTCTGGGTGCAGGCACCTCCCGTGTGACACATCACTTCTCAGACCAAATTCTGAGCCACTCAGCCAACCTGTGGTGTGGTGGTGGCTGTGCTGGTTACCATTGTTACCATTTTTTTCAGTGAGGAAAAGAACTCAAAGAGGTTAAGTAACTTTCCTAAGGCCGCACAGCTCAGTGGCCAAACAGGGTTTTAATTCTTTTGCTTTATAAGATCTACCACAATTTATGAACTAGATTTTACACATATTGGCAAATCTTAACTAAATATTATATCAATATGTTTTGATGATGGAAATCTCAGCATATATTTTGGTAAAATTATATTGCTTTGTTCCAAAAAAGAGTCATATGGGGTGAGCTCCCCTCTTTTTTTTCTTTTAGAGAAAGTTCAGACTTTGTTCATTTTTTTGGCCATTACGTGTCTTGTGCGCCCTCTCCTGGCTACTCTGCAGAAGCGCGTGCGTTGGTCTTTTCTGAACTGGGACCAGTGTTCATAGAGGAGGGGGCAAAACCCCCATAAGTCAGAGCCGCCAGTTCACTTACACAGGTGCCAGTCATCATCCTCCTCATGCGCTTTTGGGTTGGTGTCAATTCATTGTGAGAAAGTGCTATTAACTTTTCAGTTTGCACTTTTTTTTTTTTTGAGATAGGGTCTTGCTCTCTCACCCATGCTGGAGTGTAAGTGACACAATCATAGCTCACTCCAGCCTGAAGCAAGCCTCCTGCCTCTGTTGCCCGCATAGCTGAGACTACAGGTGCACACTACCGCACCTGGCTATTATTATTATTATTATTATTATTATTATTATTATTTTGTATTTTCTGTAGAGACAAGGTCTTGCTATGTTGTCCAGGCTGGTCTCAAACTCCTGGACACAAGTAATCCTTCTGCCTTAGGCTCTCAACATTCTAGAATTACAGGTGTGAGCTGCCGCACGTGGCAGTTTGCAGTTTTAAATGACTTTTTGAAAATCATACTTCACCTACAGCTAGTCCTTCCTGACCACCTTCACTTTCTCGTAGCATCAGAACCTTCTTGAGAAGCAACAGTGCCAGAGAGTAAACTTACAGAGCGTCTTCCCCCGCCCCATTCTCCAGCCTGACACTCCAGCATACCTGCTGCACACAGTGACTTTGAGCGAACGCCTTTGCTAGCTGCTTCCTCCGTCCTAGGGGAGTGTACCATGGGACCTGCCCCACTTTGGATTTTACTGTGAGAGGAAAGAGAAGTTCAACTGTCTTGGCCTGCCTGGCGTGACTGTTTCCAGCAGAATGAAGCCAGGACATGGTCTCCTCTCTCTCTTTTTTTTTTTTTGAGATGGAGTCTTGCTCTCTCACCCAGGCTGGAGTGCAGTGGTGTGATCTCGGCTCACTACAACCTCTGCCCCCCAGGTTTAAGCAATTCTCTTGCCTCAACCTCCAGAGTAGCTGGGATTACAGGCACGTGCCACCACACCAGGCTAATTTTTGTATTTTTAGTAGAGATGGGGTTTCACCATGTTGGCCAGGCTGGTCTTGAACTCCTGACCTCATGATCCGCCCGCCTCAGCCTCCCAAAGTGCAAGGATTACAGGCGTAAGCTACCGCGCCTGACCTAGCCTCCCCTCTCTTTAACCTGTACCGTCATGGCTGTACAATGCAGGGGTTCATATGTAAGAGCTTTGGTGACAAAAACACTTTGATCATGGCTCAGTCACTTACCAGCAAGTTGCCTGCTTTCTCTGAGTCTCACTTTCCTCCTCTGTGAAATGGGGGTGATCACTCCTACCTCAGAGCGTAGTTTTAAGGATCACAGGAGGTGATGTGTGTAAACTGCTTAGCACAGTCCAGAGGGTGCTGGTGTGGAGGCAGCAGCTGCCTCCCGAGGCCGTGTGTGTGGGCCGCTCCATTATACTCTGACACAGCCTATGGTCATCAACAGAGCACGAGTCGGCTCAGCAGGCCAGTTGTATGTCTGGTTTTGCCAGAAAATAATAGCATAAGATTATTTATTGTAAACCCAGCATAATTATTTTTGGTAATCATCTTCAATTTCAAATTAGGCCATAGATCATGTATACCTTATTAGTAAATATTGGTTGGCTAGTAACCTAGTAAGATTCTAGAAAGAGGCCGGGCGCGGTGGCTCAAGCCTGTAATCCCAGCACTTTGGGAGGCCGAGGCGGGCGGATCACGAGGTCAGGAGATCGAGACCATCCTGGCTAACACGGTGAAACCCCGTCTCTACTAAAAAAATACAAAAATCTAGCCGGGCGAGGTGGCGGGCGCCTGTAGTCCCAGCTACTCGGGAGGCTGAGGCAGGAGAATGGCGTAAACCCGGGAGGCGGAGCTTGCAGTGAGCTGAGATCCGGCCACTGCACTCCAGCCCGGGCGACAGAGCGAGACTCCGTCTCAAAAAAAAAAAAAAAAAAAAAAGATTCTAGAAAGATTCAGTGTCTGGGAGTGAACTCTTATTTTAAAAGGATAGTATTGCATAGCGGAGGGGCCCCACTTAGCCCCGCAGAACTGGTTTGGATGCTGGTGCCACAACATATTGGCTAAGAGACCTTGGATGATCGCGTCAGAACTCTGGGCCTCAGTTTCCCCATCTGTAATGTGGCGATGACAGCAGCCAGACAAGGTTAAGGATGAAATGACATTAGCGCATGTTGGGACTGGCTGTAGCAGGAGCACAAACATTCCCTTGCACTGTTCCACTCTTACTCGACCAGGGCTCTTAACTCAGGGGACTTGTGTCTGCTAGGGACATTTGGCAGCGTGTGGAGGCATTTTGGTTGTCACGACTGAGAGTGGGATGCCACTGGCATCTAGTAAGATACTGTTAAACATGCCACAATGTATAGGACTGTCCCCTGAGCAAAGAATGGCCTGCCCCAACTGTTGGCACTATGGAGGCTGTGAGCCCCCAGCCTGGAATTCTATTCTGGTACATGTCTCACTGACTCTGATGGTTTGAGCACTTTTAAAATTTTATTTTGCACTGGGGATTCCTTCTACCTTGAGTAGTCTTTTTTTTTTTGAGATGGAGTTTCACTCTTGTTGCCCAGGCTGGAGTGCAATGGTATGATCTCAGCTCACTGCAACCTCCGTCTCCCGGATTCAAGCAATTCTCCTGCCTCAGCCTCCCAAGTAGCTGGGATTTCAGGCATGCGCTACCATGTCTGGCTGATTTTGTATTTTTAGTAGAGACAGGATTTCTCCATTTTGGTCAGGCTGGTCTCGAACTCCTGACCTCAAGTGATCCGCCCCCCCCTTGGCTTCCCAAAGTGCTAGGATTATAGGCGTGAGCCACCGCGCCTGGCCCAGAATGCTTTTTCTATAAAAGGGATCCATGTATTTCACCAGTCAGAGATGTACTAGGTAGGGAAAAAACAAAATAAAAAAAAAAAAAACCCTCAAGTTTTGGAGGCAGGATTGACCTGGGTTTGAATCCCAGATCTGACTCTTTGTCATGTGATAAGCTAGAGTCTCCGAGGCTCAATTTCATCTGCAAAATGGGGATAGATACATCCTTCCTTGGGGTTAAAAGATTAAGAAAGATGATGTATGAGATGGTGCTCAAAAAGATCAGTCTATTCCTTTCAACATGCCTGTAAATGTATTTCTAGGGCATGTAAAAGCCATGTCACTCACATTCAGAAAGAGTAGGCGCTTCTAAAACAAGTCACGGGCCAGGTGTGCTCAGCCTGGGCGACAGAGCGAGACTCCTCCTCAAAAACAAAAAAAAGAAAAAGAAAAAAGAAAAAGTATTCTGACAGCTACCTATATGCCTTGCAATGGCTCCATTCACCCACCCTTTTCATGAGGCGCACTAGTGCAAAACCATCCTGGTGGGAGGTGTGCATGCTTGTATTTGGCTCAGATGTGCCAGTTGTGTTCTACATCAATATCTGTATTTTCCTCATCAGATCACAACAAGTGAAGCAACCCACTGAGTACCAAATGTACACACTGGCATGATATGTCCTTGATGGGAGAACTGCCCGGAGCCCTCCATCTAATAGCCTTCCTGCAGCAATGGCCAGGCTCTCTGCTGACCCATACAGGAGCCCATAGCCATATGAGGGTACTGGGCATTTGGAATGTGGCTTGTGTGGAGAAGGAAGTGCATTTTATATTTTATTTAATTTTAATTATTTACAATTCAAGTAGCTACCTATGGCCCATAGCTACCATAGTGGATAGCACAACAGGTCTAGAACGTTGGTTCTCAAGTTACCTGGAGAGCTATTAAACCTCCCATTGTGGAGGCCACACCCCAGACCAATGAAATCAGACTGTCTGGGAGTGGCACCCACAGATAGGTGTTCCTGTTGTGTCCCAGATGATTCAGGAAATGCTTGTATTACTTATTAACAGATGTCATCAAGATTAAGTCACACACATTCAATTCTAGAGAATTTACAGGACCTCAGTTTGAGAAACTAGCACAGAACATGCTGCCCGTGGGTGTTTCCCGATTCTTTATTTTTTTAATTAAAGTTTTCCCTTTTGGGTTGTGATTTTATCATTGGCTCATCTCAGGTTGCTTGATCCTTCTGTGCTTGTCTCGGGGCTGTCATGAGGAAAGGTCTAATGCTGGGTGTATTTCCCCCCAGGATGGCAAACTGTCATGAGTCGTGGCAGTGAGAAGTCTGTCAACATTTTAGATTGCCTTTTGACTTTAAAAACAGAAGTTCCAATCATGACTGAGGAGCAAAAGCAGGATTTAAATCCCCTGACCATAAAGATCAAGTGTGCTTCCTGCCTTCCGTCACAGCCTGTGCCCATTCAGGAACTAGAGGTAAGAATGAGCTGGACGCATGGAGTTTAGAGCTCCTCCCCTTCTACCCACCTGCCCGTCATATGCCATCACTAGTCCTCCCGATGGCCCCAAATGAGAAATGTGGTTATCACCTGCATTTTACTATTTAGGATCCCACAGTGAGATACAAAAGAGATGGGGTTCCTGGGATTAGGTGTGACCAATCCTGAGGTCTCCTACTACGCTGCAGGTGCTCTTCAAATGCAGGTCATGAGCCTCCCTTCAGGAGCCCCCAGGCTTCGCTGTTCCCGTGGCAGTTACCAGCAGGATGCTCGCTCATTGTTAACCAACCAGGTTCAGTACTGCTGTTTATTCTGTGAGTTCTTTGTTCCCTCTCCTGGTTGAATTCCTGTCTCCTGAATTCTCTCCCTTTATTTGCTGTCTGGTTTTGCTGGAGTGCATCCTCTAGTAGCTTCTCGAGAAAAGGTCAATGGGAGATTTATTTTTGAGATCTCATATGTCTGCAGATATATTTTTTCTACCTTTTTTTATCCTTACACATGACTGGTAGTTTGGATGTGTATAGAATTCTAGGCTAAAAATCATTTGCCTTCAGAGTTTTGAAGGCATTGTTCTATCATCTTTTATTTTCATACAAGTTGAACCTTTGTATTTGACCTGTTTTTTGTTTCTCCAAGTGCTCATAAAATCTTTTTTGTCTCCTTTTTTATTTTATTTATTTATTTGAGGCAGAATTTCACTCTTGTTGCCCAGGCTGGAGTGCAAGGACACAATCTCAGCTCACTGCAACCTCCGCCTCCTGGGTTCAAGCAATTCTTCTGCCTCAACCTCCTGAGTAGCTGGGATTACAGGCATGCACCACCACGCCCGGCTAATTTTGTATTTTTAGTAGAGACAGGGTTTCTCCATGTTGGTCAATCTGGTCTCGAACTCCCGACCTCAGGTGATCCACCCGCCTTGGCCTCCCAAAGTGTTGGGATTACAGGCGTCAGCCACTGCGCCCAGCCTTGTCTCCTTTAAAAAAAAATTTTTTTTTGAGACAGGGTCTCACTCCACTGCCCTCTCTGGAGTGCAGTGGTGCAATCATAGCTTACTGCAGCCTCAACCTCCTGAGCTCAGGTGATCCTCCTGCCCCAGCCTCCCTAGTAGCTGAGACTGCAGGTGCACACCACCACACCCAGCTAATTTTTGTATTTTTTGTAGAGACAGGGTTTTGCCATGTTGCCCAGGCTGGTCCTGAACTCCTGGGATCAAGTGATCCTCCTGCCTTAGCCTCCCAAAGTGCTAGGATTACAGGTGTAAGCCACAGTACCAGCCCTTTTTGTCTTCTGAAACTGCTTAATTGTGTGTCTTAGTGTGAGTATGTCCATGTACATATGTCATACTTTTACTTTAAAATATAGATTCACAGAAAGTTGCAAAGACAGTACAGAGAGGTCCCATGTATCCTTTACCCAATTTCCTCAGTAATTAGGTGTTTCATAACTATAGCACAATATCAAAATCAGCACATTGACATTGGTCTAATGTGTATATAGGTCTGTGCCATTTTATTGTACATGTATGTAACTGTCACAGCACTTGAGATGTAGAAATAATCTATTGTCACAAAGATCTCCTTCATGCTACCCTTTTATAGTCACAACAACCCCCTAATACCCAGCATCCCTAACCACTAATTTGCTCTCTATCTGTATACTTTTGTCAATTTGAAAATGTTATTGTTAAGGATTGAATTGTGTCCCCCCCAAAAAATTGTATGTTGAACTCCTAACGCCCAGTATCTCAGAATGTGGTCTTATTTGGAAAGATGGTCTTTGCAGAGGTGATCAAGTTGAAATGAGGTCATTAGGGTATCCTTATGAAAAGGGGGAAAGTGGACCCAGAGACAGACACACATAGAGGAAAGACTATGCAAAGTGACACACGGAGAACGCCACGTGGAAAGTGGATGCTGCCACATGCCAGGGGACATCTGGGGCCACCAGAAGCTGGAAGAGGCAAGGAAGGACCTTCTCGAGCACCTTCCGAGGAAACGTGGCCCTGCCAACAGCTTAATTTCTGACTTCTAGCCCTCAGAACAGGGAGACAATAAATTTCTGTCATTCTAAGCCCCCCCAGTTTATGGCGCTTCGTAGGAAACTGGCGTGGTTATATAAATGAAAACATCCAGCATGTGACCTTGTGAGACTGGCCTTCTCCCCCACTCCAGCGTAATGCCCTTGCATGTAGTTTGGTCATGTTTCTTTTTTTACTCTGCCTTTTAATTGACATATTTAGACCATTATATTTAGAGTAAATGTTGATATATTAGAGCTTAAGTCTACCATTTTAATTTTTGTTTTCTGTCTGTTCCTTCTGTTTTTTTGTTTCTCATGGTTTTTATTCCTGCTTTCTTGTGGGTTACTTGACCAATTCTTAGAATTCCATTTTGATTTATCTGTAGTATTTTTGAATTTATATCTCTTGGTATCGATTTTTAGTGGCACTCTGGGTATTATATTATGCATACATAACTTTTCACAATCTATTGGTATCAATATTTCACCAGTTTGAGTGAAATATAGAAACTTAACCTCCCTTCAAACCCCTTTAGTTTTCCTAAATATTTCCTCTACATAGATTGATAACCACGTGAGATGATGTTATACTTTTTGCTTCAACTGTCAAGCATAACCTAGAAAACTCAAGGGTTGAAGGGACGTGTGTATGTTTACCTGCGCTCCGCTCATTTCATTATCCTTTGTTCCTTTTTAATGTTGCAAGACTTCTTTTGTCATTTCCTTTCTGTTTCAAGAACTTCCGTTAGCCTTTCTTGTAGGATAAATCTGCTGAAAACAAATTCTTTTAGTTGTTCTTTGACTCAGGGTGTTTTTATTTTTCCTTCATTCTGGAAGTATAGTTTCACTGGATATAGAATTGGTATAGAATGGGGTTGATTTTTTTTTTTCTTTTGAGACAGAGTCTGGCTCTGTCACCCAGGCTGGAGTGCAGTGGCGTGATATTGACCCACTGCAACCTCCGCCTCCCTGGTTCAAGTGATTCTCCTGCCTCAGCCTCCTGAGTAGCTGGGATTATAGGCACACACTACCATGCCTGGCTAATTTTTGTATTTTTAGTAGAGATGGGATTTCACCATGTCAGCCAGGCTAGTCTTAAACTCCTGACCTCAAGTGATCCATGTACCTCAGCCTCCCAAAGTGCTGGGGTTACAGGTGTGAGCCACTGCACCTGGCCGGATTTTTTTTTTTAACACTTGAAAAATGTTATACCACTTTCTTCTTACCACTACAGTTTCTGATGGGAAATCTGCTGTCATTCAAATTGCTTTTATTCCCTATAGGTAAGATGGCATTTAGCTCTTGCAGCTTTCAAGATTTTCTTTCTCTGCCATTAATTTACAGAAGTTTGACTATGACATGTCTTGGTGTGGATTTCTTTGTGTTTCTCCTATTTGGGGTTCTCTCAGCTCTTTGAATCTATAGGCTTATGTATTTTGCCAATTTTGAGAAAATTTTAGTCATTATTTATTGGAATACTTTTCAGCACCACCTTTTGTCTCCTTTCCTCCTGAAACTCCAATGACATTTTGTTTTAGTCCCACAGGGTCCTGAAGTTCTGATTTTGGTTTTTGTGTCTTTTTTCCACTGTGTTGTTCAGATTGGGTAATTTCTTTTTTTCTTTTTGTCTTGAGACGGAGTCTTCATCTGTCGCCCAGGCTGGAGTGCAGTGGCACAATCTCAGCTCACTGCAAGCTCTGCCTTCCAGGTTCACGCCATTCTCCTGCCTCAGCCTCCAGAGTAGCTGGGACTACAGGCGCCCGCCACCATGCCCGGCTAATTTTTTTGTATTTTCAGTAGAGATGGGGTTTCACCATGTTAGCCAGGATGGTCTCGATCTCCTGACCTCATGATCCACTTGCCTTGGCCTCTCAAAGTGCTGGGATTACAGGCATAAGCCACTGTGCCCAGCCCAGATTGGGTAATTTCTATTGTTTTATCTTCAGGTTTACAGATTCTTTCCTCTGTACATTCCATCCTGCTGTTGAATCCATTGAGTTTTTAATTGCAGTTATTGTATTTTTCAGTTCTAAGATTTCCATTTGTTTTTTGTTTGTTTATTTGTTTGTTTTTGAGTTGGAGTCTCACTCTGTCACCCAGTGCAATGGTGCCATCTTGGCCTACTGCAACCTCCGCCTCCCGGGTTCAAGCAGTTCTCTGCCTCAGCCTCCCAAGTAGCTGGGATTACAGGCACTCGTCAACATGCCTGGCTAATTTTTGTATTTTTAGTAGATAACGGGGTTTCACTATCTTGGCCAGGCTGGTCTTGAACTCCTGACCTCGTGATCCACCCACCTTGGCCTCCCAAAGTGCTGGGTTTACAGGTGTGAGCCACCGCACCCAGCCTGTTTACTTTCTTTTTAAGAGATGGGGTCTTATCTTGTTCTGTCACCCAGGCTGGAGTACAATGGCACTGTCATGGTTCACTGCAGACTTGAACTCCTGAGCTCAAGTGACCCTGCCACTTCAGCCTCCTGAGCAGCTGGGACTAAAGGCATGCACCACCACACCTTGGTTATTCTTTATATCTCCTGTTTCTTTGCTGAGAAACTATTTTTTTCATTTGTTTCAAGCATGTTCATTACTGCTTCAAATTCCTTGTCACATAATTCCAAGATCTGTGTCATCTCAAGTTTTTTCATTGGTTCATTGGTTTTTCCCATTCAAGTTGCTTTTTCTGGTATGACAAGTGATTTTTTAAAAATTGTATCTTGGAATATATTGAGTATTACATCATGAGACTGGATCTTATTTAAATCTTATGTTTAAGCTGGGCGCTGGAGAATCACTTGAGCCCAGGAGTTTAAGACCAGCCTGGGCAACACACTGTGACCCCTTCTTAATTTTTTTTTTTTAACTAGCTGGATGTGGTGGCATACACCTGTAGTCCAGCTATTCAGGAGGCTGGGGTGGGAGGATGGCTTGAGCCTGGGAGGCTGAGGCTGCAGTGAGCTATGATTGCACCATTGCACTCCAGCCTGGATGACAGAGACCCTGTCTTTCAAAAAAGAAGAAGAAGAAGAAGAGGAAGAAGAAGAAGAAGAAGAAGAAGAAGAAGAAGAAGAAGAAGAAGAAGAAGAAGAAGAAGAAGAAGAAGA
>NW_016808004.1:4633523-4648796 GCF_001698545.2 Rhinopithecus bieti
GGGAGGATGGCTTGAGCCTGGGAGGCTGAGGCTGCAGGGAGCTATGATTGCACCATTGCACTCCAGCCTGGATGACAGAGACCCTGTCTTTCAAAAAAGAAGAAGAAGAAGAAGAAGAAGAAGAAGAAGAAGAAGAAGAAGAAGAAGAAGAAGAAGAAGAAGAAGAAGAAGAAGAAGAAGAAGAAGAGGAGGAGGAGGAGGAGGAAGAAGAAGGAGAAGGGGAGAAGAAAAGAAAGAAAGAAAAAAATTGTATGTGTAGCAGGCCTTCTCCAACACCAAATTGCCTGTGTAGCAGGCCTGTGGAAGGGAAGATGAGAGAGATACCATCTCAATACTGCCACATGAGACTCCAGGTTCCCCACTTGGTCACTGTACCCTGTGGGTAGGGATATCTTGTTACTGCTCTTGTGGACTTCACTGACCCATGATGGGAGGCTTCATTTCCATTGAGTGTTGGGGAAAGTCCTGGCTCCCCACCAGGTCTTTTCTGACACCACCCCAGTGAGGCAAGGAGCACCGAGTTAAAGTCAGTGAGGGTAGAAGTCCAGGCTTCCCATGCAGCCTTTGTTTCTGGGGTGGGGCATGATTTTTTCCATGGTGTGTCTGGAGTAAGGAAGTTATTTGCCTGAAAGTTTCCTGTTCTGCTGGATTGTTCCTTTTTTGGTCTTTGATCTGGAGAGAGCAGACTTTTCTTGGGGATTTTTCTGCCTACTCTCACTGGTATTTCTGGATACTACCTTCTCCAGCACCCAGTCCAGCATATATGAGGCACATAGAAGACCCAGGGTCCCATGTTCCCTTAACACCTTTTCTGTACTTTTCAAAGTCTTTGTATGTTTTTTTATATACAACCTGCAGAGTTTTAAAGCTGTACTCAGTAGAACTAGAAGTGTGTCTGTTCCATCTTGATCCAGAACAGGAACTCTGTAAGTGTATTTTTACCCATGAAGCTGGGGATTCAGTGGGCCATTTCAACCTAGAAGCCCACGTCCTTCAGCACTGGGAAATTGTCTTAAATTATTTCATTGATTATTTCTTCATTTTCTCCCCCACTCTTTTTGGGACTCTGTTATCTAGATGCTGACTCTCCTGGGCTTCCCTTTTTTTCTTTTTTTTTTCTTAAGATGGAGTCTTGCTGTGTCGCCCAGGCTGGAGTACAGTGGCGCGATCTCAGCTCACTGCAACCTCCGCCTCCCAGGTTCAAGCAATTCTCCTGCCTCAGCTTCCCGAGCAGCTGGGATTACAGGTACCTGGCACCACGCCCAGCTATCTTCTACTTGTTTTTATTGTTCTTTCTCTCCTAATTGATCCTTTTTCTAGGAAATGTTCAGAAAAGAGTGAACAGAGTGGGCCTGAGAATACCATCCTTAAAAAGTCCTGTTTGCAGAGTTGACCCAGGTTGGCATATGGGAACTTGCATTTTGAGAGGCTTCCCCGCACTCCCCGTCAAGAATGGCTCACTGTGCCTAAATGGCTTTTGCAAACAGTATTGTTTGTGCTGAACACCTGCTTTCCCTTTGGGAGGCTGAGATTTTCTTTTTTTTTCTTCTGTTTATTTATTTATTATACTTTAAGTTCTAGGGTACATGCACAATGTGCAGGTTTGTTACATATGTATACATGTGCCATGTTGGTGTGCTGCACCCATTAACTTGTCATTTACATTAGGTATATTTCCTAATGCTATCCCTCCCCCCTCCCCCCACCCCACAACAGGCCCCAGTGTGTGATGTTCCCTTTCCTGTGTCTAGGTGTTCTCATTGTTCAATTCCCACCTATGAGTGAGAACATGAGGTGTTTGGTATTCTGTTCTTGCGATAGTTTGCAGGATACAAAATCAATATGCAAAAATCACAAGCATTCCTATACACCAATAACAGACAGAGAGCCAAATCATGAGTGAACTCCTATTCACAACTGCTTCAAAGAGAATAAAATACCTAGGAATCCAACTTACAAGGGATGTGAAAGACTTCTTCAAGGAGAACGACATATCACTGCTCAACGAAATAAAAGAGGACACAAACAAATGGGAGGCTGAGATTTTCATACATGCTAGGCAGGGGATGCTGTGTGACCAGGCCTCAGCAAAAGCTCTAGACACTGAGTCCCTCGTGGGCTTCCCCAGTGGACAGCGTTTCACACGTTGTTGCACTGCATCGTGGAGGAGTTGAGCTGAGCGCCCTGTGTGTATCCCCTGGGAGAGGGCTTCGGCAGCTTGTGCCTGCCCCCTTTGTTGATTGCTTTGTGTCTTTTGCTGTAATAAATCACAAACACAAGTGCGCTGCGCCCCTGCTGAGTTCTGTGAGTTCTAGCAGATCACTGAACTTGAAGGTCTCGGGGGCCTGGGTCACAGCACTTCCAGCATGCTTCATGGGCACTGTCATCACATGTGTAGTCCACTTCCTTTACGTTGATCTTCATGTTTGTTTCACTCCACCTTCCATGTCACATGTTTTCCTTCACTGTCTGTTAATCCCCTGGCCCACTGCTCATGGCTGAGAGAGCACAGACCTAAAAGGTGAGCTTTGGGTACACAGTGGGCTTCTCAGCTTTGAGCTTCACCATCGGGTGATCTGAGTGGGGAGTTGGTGGGAACCCCTGGATCAGTATCTACAGGGCTTTCCTAGTTCCCTGCCTGGGGGGTCAAAGTCTAGCCTGCTGCATTCTGAATGCCCACAGACAGAAAGGAGCTGGGAATTTGCACTAAGCAGTGAGCATTTCGTCACCTAATCTCCCTGGAGCTGGGAATTTGCACTAAGCAGTGAGCATTTCGTCACCTAATCTCCCTGTTTGGGAATGGCTCAGATGCCCTCAGCTATCCCCTATTCCAGAGACCCTCTGTTATTATTTTAAAACAATTTTTTCTGCAGTAAAATTGATGTTTATCTTTTGGTGTATAGGTCTATAAATTTAAAATTATGTATAGATCAGGCCAGGTGCGGTGACTCACACCTGTAATCCCAGCATTTTGGGAGGCTGAGGCAGGTGGATCATTTGAGGTCAGGAGTTTGAGACTAGCCTGGCCAACATGGTGGAAACCACGTCTCTACTAAAAATACAAAAATTAGCTGGGCGTGGTGGCGTGTGCCTGTGATCCCAGCTTCTCAGGAGGCTGAAGCAGGAGAATTGCTTGAGCCTGGGAGGCAGAGGTTGCAGTGAGCCAAGATCATGCCATTGCACTCCAGCCTGAGCGATGAGAGAGAAACTCTGTCTCAGAAAAATAAAAATAAAATCATGTATAGATCAATATTATCACCACCACAGTTAGGATACAGTTCTGTCACCCGAGACCCCTCCTTTGTACTCGCCCTTCATAATCACTTTTGCTCCATATGCATAGCCTCTGACAGCCACTGATGTGTTCTCTATGACTATAGTTTTAACTCTGGAAGAATGTCATATAAATGGGGCTGTGTGTTTTGCAGCATCATGCAGCTGTAACCTTTGATTCAGCAGGTAAAAATGTGCATGGCCTCTCCACTCACGGTAATGCCTTTCAGATTCAGCCAAGTGGTTGTGTCTATCGGTAGGTCTTTCCTTTTCATTGCTGAGTAGTATTCCATCACAAGTATGTACCACAGTTTGTGCACTCATCAAAGCACATTTAGGTTGCTTCTAGTTTTTGGTAATAGAGCTGCTTAAAAACAGTGTACACATGTTTTTACAGGAATATAAGTTTTCAGTTCTTTGGGATAAATGCCAACAAATGAAATTGTTCAGCTATATGTTAAGTATATGCCTGACTATAAAAAACTGCCCACCGTTTTCCAGTGTGGCTAGATCACTCCACATTCTCACCAGCAGTGAACAAGGGTTCTCGTTGCTCCCTACCCTCTCCAGAATGTGGTATTGTCAGTATTTTAATTTTAGCCATTCTAAGAAGTTTGTATTGTTATCACGTCATGGTTTTAATTTGTAGTTCCCTGATGGATAATGATGTTGAGCATCTTTTGGTGTGTTTATTTGCCATTTTACATCCCATTTGGTGAAATTTCTGCTCGAGTTTTGCTCATTTTCAGTTGGGTTGTTTACTGTCTTACTGCTGAGTTTTGGGAGTTTTAAAAAATATATATTCTAGGCTGGGCACGGTGGCTCACGCCTGTAATCCCAGCACTTTGGGAGGCTGAGGCAGGCGGATCTCTTGAGGTCAGGAGTTCAAGACCAGCCTGGCCAACATGGTGAAACCCCATCTCTACTAAAACACAAAATTAGCCAGGCGTGGTGGCGGGCACCTGTAATCCCAGCTACTCAGGAGGCTGAGGCAGGAGAATTGCTTGAACCAGGGAGGTGGGGTTGCAGTGAGCTGAGATTGAGCCACTGTACTCTAGCCTAGGCAATGGAGCGATATCCTGTCTCAGGAAAAAAAAAAAAAAAGAAAGAAAATTCCAGGATGGGCACAGTGGCTCACACCTGTTATCCTAGCAATTTGGGAGGCTGAGGCAGGAGGATCACTTGAGCTCAGGAGTTCAAGACCAGCGTGGGCAACATGGTAAAACCCTGTCTCTACAAAAAAAAAAAAAATAGCGGGGCATAGTAGCACACACTTGGAGTCCCAGCTACTAGGGAGGCTGAGGTGGGAGGATCAGCTTAGCCCAGGGAGGTTGGAGCTGCAGTGAGCCATGACTGTACCACCTCACTCCAGCCAGGGCAACAGAGTGAGACCCTGTCTCACCAAAAACATATATATATAGATAATAAATATGTGTTCACACACACATTCTGGATTTAAGTCCTTTGTTGGATATATTATTTGCTAATATTTTCTCCCAGTCCATAGTTTGTCTTTTCGTTCTCTTTTATTTTTAACCCAATCTGTGACAAGCACATCTTTTCATTCTCTTTACAGTGTCTTTTGCAGAGCAAAATTTTTAATGTTGATGAAGTCCAAATTACACATTTTTTTCATGTATGCATGTGTTTCTGTGTCACATCTAAGAACTCTTTGCCTAACCCCTGGTCACAAGGATTTTTTTTCCATTTTCTTCTCAATGCTTTAATAGTTTTATAGTTTACATTTATATGGCTTTGATCAATTTTTTCTTTTTTGAGACAGAGTCTCGTTTGTTGCCCACGCTGGTGTGCAGTGGTGCAGTTGTAGCTCGTTGAAGCCTCAAACCTCCTGGCCTCAAGCAGTCCTGCGGCAGCCTCCCAAAGTGCTGAGATTACAGGTGTGAGCCCCCAGCCTTTGATCAATTTTGAACGAATTTTTTATATGGTGTGAGGTTTACATTGAAGTTCTCTTTCTTTTGCACTTTTGATAAACATAGATTAGCCATACTTGTGTGGATCTGTTTCTGGATTCTCTTTTCTGATCCGTGGGTCTGTGTCTTTCCTTTCAGCAACACGACACTGTCTTGCTTATAGTAGCTTTGTAGTAAGTCATAAAAATGGGTGAAGTGGTTCCTCCAACTTTAGTTTTCTTTTTCAACATTGTTTTAGCTCTTCCAGTTTCTTGGCTCCTCTATACAAATTTTAGAATCAGTTTATCAATATCTACAAAAAGTTGTGCTGGGAGTTTGATTGGAATTGCATTACATTTGTAAATCTACAAACTGATCAGTTTGAGGAGAGTTGACATCTTTGCTATGTTGTCTTCCAATCTGTGTATATAGTATATCTCTCCATTTATTTACATATTTTTTTTTCATCAGTGTTTTGAAGTTTTCAGGACCCCCTATTTACATTTTGCCTGGAGAGCAAACTAATAGACTTCTGCCAAGTCACTGTGGGGACACCTAGGGATCTGACTGCTTCTTAAGGAACTTGCACCGAGTCCTCTCTGCTCCAGCCTTCCTTTTTACTGCCAGCTCCAGAGATACTAGCTTTGCCATTCCCAAGTCTTTTGAGGGTTTTACAGAGAAAATCTGGTTGGTTCTCAGCTTCTCCATTGTGTGGTTGGTATTTGGCTTTCTCAACTGTACCAAGCCTATTACAAGTAAATAGAAATACAGTAGGTTTCACCTTGATTATATTCTTTCTTTACTTAAACTTCTCAAATATCCTTATTTTATATCTCTGATCATTCTAATATCTTATGCCTTGGTGCATCTGATTTCACTAGTAGTACTTCTGTCTTTAGGTGTTTTGTGATTTTTACCATGATCTCATGTTCAATGGAACTTTCTTGATGGGAATTCTTTGAGGCCCAGGTTGAAAGTGAGTATCTCCAGAGGTATTGTGTCTCCGCCCACTGCTCTGGGAGCACCACCAATCCGGGATTATTTTAGAATAAATTCTCAGCTTCAGTGTAAAATAGTGCCTTTAGATTACGAATTCAGACCACAAGGCTTAATTTGTGATAATAAAATCTCAGCACCAAGGTCAAACCATGCAAATGTCCCTGCTGTCTGCCTCATCATAGCTTGGCTCATCCTTTCCATCCAGTTCTCCGTGCTCTCTGAGGCCCAGACCTCTCTGAGGCTCTCTCCTGCCCAGAGTGTCCGTTTTCAGCTTGGCACCTGTGACTCTGCTAAAGGGGTCTGTGTCGACCCCCAGATATGTATGTTTGGAAAACAGAAATTTCCTTTCTAAAAATCACTTCTCTGTACCTTTTCTGTGCCCAGCCTTAGGATAGGAACTAGAAGTACAGGTGTGAAAAACGACACATGGCCTATCTTCATGGCACTCACATTTTGGGAGGAAAATAATTAACGAATGCTTTTTGAGTCCTTGTTTCATGCCAGTCACCATCCCAGTGCATTCACATGCATGATGTCTGCAGTCCTAGTAATGACCTTGCACAGTAGGGTCTCTCGTGGATATTTTGTGGATGAGGAAACTTGGGCTACAGGGACAGGCAATGAGCTTGGCACTGGGGTTTGAGCTCCTCATGCTAGGGCTGAGTGACTGTCCTGCTCTCTCGTAGAGGCTGTGCATGCCCGTGTACTGCAAGTACCAGTTCCATAAGACTCCAGTTCACAAGACCAAGGGGGAGCCCCATGGAACCCACGTTTATTTCCAGGACATCAACGTCATCTTCCTTGGGGCGCTGCATCCCAGTGACCTAAGGGAATACCTGGAGGGTCCCCCCATGGTGGTGGAAGTTCACGACCGGGACTGCAAGTCAGAGGAGTTTTCTCAGAAGCCTGTGCTGTTTGGGGAGGACCCCCTGGATTCATACCTCAACTTCCGGGCCCTCATCTCTCCCAGAGAGACAGAGAACAACCCCTTTGAATCCGAGAACAAGATGTGGTACCCTTATGGGATCGCCCAGGTCAGTTTTGCTGACCTCCTCCTTGGCCACAAGTACTTGAACCTGGCTGTCCCCATCCACAGCTGTGAGGTTCAGCCCACGCACTGCAGCCAGGATAGCAGGAGAAGGAAGGTTGTGGGGCTTGGGGTCCCCAGAGATGGCCACCAGCATGGCCCAGTGCCCATGGGCAACTACCTAGAGGCTGACTCCCAGCTCAAGTTACGAGTGGACATCGCAGTGCCACTGAGGGCCGGGGCCAGAGCTGCCGATCCTGACCTCGGGGGCTCCCAGTTTGGCCGCATCATCTTCGTCTTTGACTTTAAGAAGGTCTCCCTGCTCCACAGCCTGCTGCAGGACATCACTATGATCAACGCTAAGGCCCTCGGCCTGGACTCCTACCCCATCAGGACCCTGCAGCAGATCCTGTCGGCCTTCAAGATGCGTATGCGGGTCCAGGAGCAGCAGTACCTGGATGTACTCACCGGCTTCCACCTGCTGGACGGGAAGACCCACCTTTTCATCCTGGAAGGCCTGGCCAACCAAGGCTTGAGGCAGCTGTGGGAGAACCACCAAAGCTGGTAAGTGGTTTGTTTTACATTTTACATAAAAATGATGGCATCTGGATGCCGAGGGAGTGGAGAGGTCTTTCAGAGTCAAGCCTAGGTTCAGAGGTTCAATGTCCTTGTTTGTGAGTCTCCTTTCGGGGTTCATTGTGAGGTACTTACCAGGGTTTAGTCATTGGACCTGAAGACTCGATTGCCTTTGCTTGCAGGGAGGAATTCAGGAGTATCTAAGATGACTGAGGGGTCCAGGAGAGTGGGGCCTGTCTTCAAGGTTCTGAGCCAAGGGCTACTGTGGCTAACCAGGAGCAGAATATTCTGTATTAGATTTCAGCTTGCCCCAGGGAAGAGCATTTTGAAGATGGAGGGGCTGCTTAGGCTGCAGGAAGTTGCCCTTCTCTGAAGGCCTTCAGGGGACCTGGGGGCCACTCAATGGGGACACTAGAGGTGAATAATTAAAGTGTCCAATTCTGGGCTGCAGCAGGCAGCCCTTTGCAGTTCCTCCATTCTTTAGTTTTGATGACATGACACCTCTCCCTTTCACAATTTGCAGGTATACTAGTTTGGGTAGATAGGATCTCCCTCCTTTAGTCTGGAGGGCCACCATCTGTCTTCAGAATTCAGATGCCCCAGGACCCACTTGTCTGCAGTAGGGAGTCCAGGAGTTGAGGCTGTCTGCCCAGAAGGGGATTGCACCTCTCCGGACCTGCCTTCCTATGCTGATGGGCCCAGAGGCACCGGGAGAAGCTGACCTTGTATCTATTATAAGCCCAGGAGAACTGAAAACATATTTCCACACAAGAGCTTGTACACACATGTTCATAGCAGTGTTATGTATAATAGTCAAAAAGTGAAAACAGGCCAGGTGCAGTGGCTCACTCCTATAATCCCAGCACTTTGGGAGGCTAAGGCGATCCTGGAATCACTTGAGCCCAGGAGTTCAAGACCACCCTGGGCAACATAGTGAGACCTTGTTACTACAAAAAATACAAAAATTAGCCAAGCATGGTAGCTCCTGCCTGTAATCCCACCTACTTGGGTGGCCAAAGTGGAAGAACCCAGGAGGCAGAGGTTGCAGTGAGCCCAGATCATGCCACTGAATTCCAGCCTGGGTGACAGAGCCAGACCCTGTCTCAAAAAAAAAAAAAAAAAGTGGAAATAACCCAAATGTTTATCAACTGATGAACAAAAGATAATAAGTCCATAGAATAATTGAGCCATAAAAGGAAATGAAAGCCAGGCATGGTGGCTCACACCTGTTATCCCAGCACTTTGGGAGGCTGAGGCGGGAGGATTGTCTGAGGTCAGGAGTTCAAGACCAGCCTGGCCAACATGGTGAAACCCCGTCTCTACTAAAAATAGAAAAACTTAGCCGAGCATGGTGGCACGTACCTGTAATCCCAGCTACTCGGGAGACTGAGGCAGGAGAATTGTTTGAACCCTGGAGGCAGAGGTTGCGGTGAGCCAAGATCATGCCACTGCACTCCAGCTTGGGCAAGAAGAGCGAAACTCTGTCTCAAGAAAAAAAGAAAGAAAGAAAGAAAGAAAGAAAGAAGGAAGGAAGGAAGGAAGGAAGGAAGGAAGGAAGGAAGGAAAGAAGGAAGGAAGGAAGGAAGGAAGGAAATACTGATACACATATCTCAACTTTGAAACATTCTGCTAAGTCAAAGAAGCCAGACACAAAAGGGCACATATTGTACGATTCTGTGTTTGTGAAATGTCCTGAACCGGCAAATCCATAGAGATAGGTAGGCTGGTGGTTGCCAGGGATAACCACTCAGGGGAGGGCAAGAGAGAAGCGGGGAGCCACTGCCAGTGGGCACAGGGTTGCCATTAGGGGTGTGGAGGATGTTCTAGAACTAGATAGTGTTTATGGCTGCACAACATTGTGAATGTAGTCAAAACCACTCATTCATGCACTTTAAAAGGTTGAGTTTTGTTCAAGACCAGCTTTGCCAACGTGGTGAAACCCCATCTGTACTAAATATACAAAAATCAGCCAGACGTGGTGGCAGGTGCCTGTAATCCCAGCTACTTGGGAGCCTGAGGCAGGAGAATCGCTTGAACCCGGGAGGTGGAGGTTGCAGTGAGCCAAGATCATGCCACTGCACTCCAGCCTGGGCGGCACAGCAAGATTCTGTCTCAAAAAAAAAAAAAAAAAAAAGTTTTGTCGTGTGTAGCAGAGAATGTGGCCTGGCCCAGGAACAGTCTGGGCTCTGCCCTTGGCTCCTGGGAGGCGATCTGAGTCATACCTAATAGGAGTGTCTTTGTTCAGGGAGGGGACTGGCCACACCTGACAGTCACAGCATGGAGGCTGACCCTTCAGAAAGACCAACCGGGTGCTTTGGGATGGGGGCTTTGGGTCATGCAGAATCAGGAGACTGAGTTCAGCCATGTAGGTGGTCAGCCCGCCTGCCATACTTGTGCAGTAGAGCCCCCTGGAAACTCTGGCCACCAGGGCTGGGGCGAGCTGCCTGGCTGCAGTGTGCTTGCACGCCACCACTCACCAGTGCTAGGAGGGTAGCACATCTGGCCCCACAAGGAGAGGACAGTGGAAGCTTTGTGTCTGGAGCTGTCATGGACTCTGCTCCGTGTGTTTGTTCCCTTGGCGGATTTTAATCTGTATTCTTTCCCTGTAGTACAACTGTAACTGTGAGTGTAGAACTCACTTTCAGTGAGTTCTGTGAGCCCTTCTAGCATGTTATCAAACCAGAGGGCAGTCTCAGAAACCTCCTGAACTTGCAGTCGGCGTCAGAAGTAAGGGTGGTCTTGGGGACTGTGCCCTCAAACTTTGTGGTTTGGCTAATGCTGGGCAGATAGTATATGAATTACATCTCGAAAGCATTTTCCAGTGGCAGAAATAACATGAAGCATGCTCATTGAACCCAGTTGAATTAGGCTAGAAATAAAACACAGATCATTAACCAGAAAAAAGTTCATATGCAGGGAAATTAATAACCATACTTCCAAATAACTTGTGGGTCAAAAAGAAATCATAATGGAAATTAGACATTTTTGAACTGAACAATAATGAAAATAATATATTATCTAAATTTGCAGGGTGGGCTGGGTGCAGTGGCTCATGTCTGTAATCCCAGCACTTTGGGAGGCCAAGGTGGGCGGATCGCCTGAGGTCAGGAGTTTGAGACCAGCCTGGTCAACATGGTGAAACCCCATCTCTACTAAAAATACAAAAATTAGCTGGGCGTGGTGGCACACACATGTAATCCCAGCTATTCGGGAGGCTGAGGCAAGAGAATCTCCTGAACCCAGGAGGCAGAGATTGCAGTGAGCCAAGGTCATGCCACTGCACTCCAATCTGGACAACAGAGTGAGACTCTGTCTCAAAATAAATAAATAAATAAATAAATGATTTGCAGAGTGATATTGAAGCATTAGTCAGAAGAAAATGTATAGCCTTAAAATGCTTATTTGGAAATGAAAAATGTCTGAAAATTATTGAGACATAATTATAGTTGTTGCAGACATTGATATGTGTTTCAAATTATGCCAATATATTTAAAAATTTATAAGAAATTTAAAAAATAATACCAAAATATGTTCAGGTAAGATTATTTAATGTGGTATTGAATATAAAATTAGTATAAAATATCAAATTTTGAATACCATCTACATATGAAAACTAATTTTAAAATTGGAACACATTTAAAGTAAAATATATGAAACTCATGGGACTAAATTTGACAAAAGATGTGAAAGATGTCCATCATGAATATTATAGTACTTCAGGAAAATTAAGGAAGACATAAATAAGTGGAGAGAGATACCATGTTCATGAATTTGAAGACTCAATATTCTAAAGGCTCAGTTATCTTCAAATTTGAACTATAGATTCAGTGCACTTCCAGTTTTAAAATCCCAACAGCTTTTAAAGTATGGACATTGATTTTAAAATTTTAAACTTTTGCGTGTTAAGGTTCATACCTTTTTTTTAAATCAAGGTCCATACTTTAAAAGCTGTTGGAATTTTAAAGCAACTTTACAGCAACATGCAAAGGTCTTTTTTTAAAAAAGATACCCTTGAATAAGAACAAGATAGAAGAACTTGCTGTACTAGATATCAAGACTCATGATAAACTATAGTCATTAAGATAGGTTCAGAGATAGACAAGCAGACCTATGGAATATAATAGAGAATCCAGAAACAGACCTACACATAAGTGTTCATTTGCTGTATGACATATGTGATATTGCAAAATTGGTGGGGAATAAATATACTAAAAAACACTGAATGTTCTACTTCAAAAGGATGAATCTTACACAATGGGATGCTATTTCCTACTCATTAGGATGGATAGAATCCAAAAGTCCAGTAATGACAAGCATTGGCGAGGATGTGGAGGAATCAGAAGTGTCCTTCTCTGCTGCCAGGAATATAAGTGCAGCCACTTTGGAAAACACTCTGGCAGTTCCTCAAGTGATGAAACACAGAGTTCCCATATGACCCAGGAATATCACTCCTAGATCTGTGCCCAAGAAAGTGAAAACATGTATATCCACACTAATGTGTGGATTATTGCTAATTAGTGTACTAAACTTGTACACTCATGTTTATAACAGCATTATTCATAACAGCCAAAAGATGGAAACAGTCCAAATGTCCATCAAGTGGTAAAAGGGTAAACAAATGATGGGATATGCATACACTGGAATTCTATTTGGACATAAAAAGGAATGAAACACTGACACATGCTACACTATGGATGAACCTTGAAAACATGCTGAGGAGGAGCAGCTGGCCACAAGATGTCGCATATGACATGATTCAATTTATGTGCAATGTCCAGAAGAGACCAATCTATCAGAAAGTAGATTAGTATAGGGGTCCCCAACCCCTGGGCCATGGACCTGTACCAGTCTCTGGCCTGTTAGGAACCGGGCTGCACAGCAGGAGGTCAGCAAGCTCTGCCTGAGCTTCACCTCCTGACAGATCGGCAGCAGCATTAGATTCTCATAGGAGTGGGAACCTTTTTGTGAACTGTGCACGCGAGGGACCTAGGTTGCGCATTCCTTATGAGAATCTAATGCCTGATGATCTGAGGTGGAACAGTTTCATCCCGAAACCATCCCCCCAACCCCATCCATGGAAAAATTGTCTTCCATGAAACCATTCCGTGGTGTCAAATAGGTTGGGGACCACTGGATTGGCAGATACTTAGGGCAGTGGATCAGGGGTGGGGGTATTCAGGGGTTTGGGAGTATACAGAGTGATAGCTAAGGGGTGTGGGGTTTCTTTCTGAGGTGATGAGATGTTCTGAAATTGATGATGGTGGTAGTGGTTGCACTAAATAGATGAAAAACTATTGAATTATACTTTACAAATGGGTAAATTGTCTGCCATGTAAATTATATCTCAATTAAAAAGTAACTCTAGGCTGGGCACAGTGGCTCACACCTGTAGTCCCAGTACTTTGGGAGGCCAAAGTGGGCAATTACCCAAGGTCAGGAGTTCGAGACCAGCCTGGCCAACATGGTTAAAATCTGTCTCTACTAAAAATACAAAAATTAGCCAGGCGTGGTGGCACATGCCTGTAATCCCAGCTACTTGGGAGGCTGAGGCAGGAGAATTGCTTGAGCCCAGGAGACAGAGATTGTAGTGAGCCAAGATCGCGCCACTGCACTACAGCCTGGCCAACAGAGAGAGCCTCTGTCTCAAAAAAAATAAATAAGTAACTCTAGTGGACAAAGAAGTTCAGTAGGGAAAGGATAAACTTTTCAATAAGTGGTGTTAGGATAATTGTGTTCCATAGGAAAAAAGGAAAGACATCCTTAATCCCTGGCAACCACTGCTATATCTGGAAATAGAACTGATTTTTGTATGTTGATTTTATATCCTAAAGCCTTGCTGAAACTCACTGGTTCCAGGAGTTTTTGTTTTGTTTTTTGGGAGATTCCTTGGGATTTTCTATACTGATCATCATGTCATGCGCAAATAGGGATAATTACATTTCTTTCTTTCAGTCTGTATATCTTCATCTCCTCGTGGTACTGGCCTGGACGTGCAGTATTGTTTTATATAAGAATGGTGAAGGTGGCTCACTCCTATAATCCCAGCACTTTGGGAGGCCTAGATGGGCGGATCACGAGGTCAGGAGATCGAGACCATCTTGGCTAACGCGGTGAAACCCCGTCTCTACTAAAATACAAAATTAGCCAGGCGTGGTGGCGGGCGCCTGTAGTCCTAGCTACTCGGGAGGCTGACGCAGGAGAATGGTGTGAACCTGGGAGGCAGAACTTGCAGTGAGCCGAGATCGCGCCACTGCACTCCAGCCTGGGCGACAGAGCGAGACTCCGCCTCAAAAAAAAAAAAAAGATTGGTGAAAGCACACACACTTGCCTTGTTTCTGGTCTCTGCGGCAGAAGGCATCAGTGTTTCCCCACTACCTATGATGTTAGGTGTAGGGTTTTTGTAGATGTCCTTATGGGTCTGAGGAAATTCCATTCTGTTCCTAATTTGCTGGCTCACACAATTCATAAAAATCAACTCTAGTCTAGGTAGACCAAGCCCCTGTTTTTAAACTTTTAACTTTGTTGTTTTTTTTTGAGCTTTTTCTTTCTTTCTTTCTTTTTATTGAGACAGGGTTTATTGCTGTTACCCAGGCTGGAGTGGAGTGGTGCAGTCACGATTCACTGCAGCCTTGACCCCCCTGCCTCAAGCGATCCTCCTACCTCAGCCTCTCAAGTAGCTGGGACCACAAGCATGTGCCACCATGCCCAGCTAAATTTTTTTCTTTTGTTTGAGACAGAGTCTCGTTCTGTTGCCCAGGCTGGAGTGCAATGGTGCGATCTTGGCTCACTGCAACCTTTGCCTCCCAGGTTCAAGCAACTCTCCTGCCTCAGCCTCCCTAGTAGCTGAGATTACAGGCACCCACCATCATGCCCGGCTAAGTTTTTTTATTTTTAGTAGAGATGGGGTTTTGCCATGTTGGGAAGGCTGGTCTCGAACTCCTGACCTCAGGTGATCCACCCGCCTTAGCCTCCCAAAGTGCTGGGATTACAGGTGTGAGCCACTGCACCTGGCCTAAACTTTTAACTTTGAAATTGCAAAAATAGTGGAGAGGTTGCATGTACTCATTACTCAACGTCCCCCAATTCCCCCAATGGTGACATCTTATATAACTACTACTGATTGACACAGTATAACTAAGTAGACTACAATGATCTGATCTCAGATTTCACCAGAAAATTTTTTTTTTTTTTTTTTTTTTTGAGACAGAATCTCGCTCTGTGGCCCAGGCTGGAGTGCGGTGGCATGATCTCGGCTCACTGCAAACTCCGTCTCCCGGGTTCACACCATTCTCCTGCCTCAGCCTCCTGAGTAGCTGGGACTACAGGTGCCTGCCACCGCGCCCAGCTAATTTTTTGTATTTTTAGTAGAGATGGGTTTCACCGTGGTCTTGATCTCCTGACCTCGTGATCCACCCACCTCAGCCTCCCGTAGTGCTGGGATTACAGGTGTTAGCCACCGTGCCTGGGCTTTTTTTTTTTTTTTTTTTT